>NC_061118.1:55739767-55771349 GCF_002878395.1 Capsicum annuum | reverse complement strand
GTAGTCAAAACCTAATAGAATATAATTAAGCTAATTAAATATAATTAATCGATCACTCATCAGAGTATGTATATGAAACACATCGCATTATATTATTGGATAATATACCCGTGTACGTATGTGATATATATAGTACGTATTTAGAACTTGATATAGTCGATAGTGTGTATATGTGTGTGTATGTATAGGTATATATAAGTATATACATATTATATAGTGAAGGTAATGGCATAAGATAATCTATTCGATAATTCATCTGAGTATATGTGATATACGTTGTATATTATTATGGTGTAGTAAAATCGTGTATGTGATGTTTATAGTACGTATTTGAAAGTTGATAGACAATTGAATATATGTATATATACGTATATCTCGTGTAGTGACGTATGCAGTAATCGAAATTAAAGCTAGATAACTGAATCTATATATCAAAATATTTTGAGTGATACGTTGATAAATATCATACTATTGAGAAAATATATATACTATTTTGTGTCAATGTAGATAAGCATATGTTGTTGAAGTTGTAATAATGTAAGACAAGTATAACGAGGTATATATGAGGGGAGGAAGGAAGTAGGGGAGGGAGACCAAAAATTGAATCCTGAAACTGGCATATACTTACCATTGGCGGTAAATTAGAGTTTTTTCACTTACAAGTTTTGTATCTGAGTATTTGTGATAAACGTTGTATATTATTATGGCTTAGTAAAATCATGTATGTGATATTTATAGTACATATTTGAAAGCTGATACAGACAATTAAATATATGTATATATATGTATATCTCGTGTAGTGGTGTATGCAGTAATCGAAAGCTAGATGACTGAATCTATATATCAAAATATTTTGAATGATACATTGATATATCATATTATTGAGGAAATAGATATAATATTTCGTGTCAATGTAGATACAAGTATATTATTGAAGTTGTAATAACATAAGACAAGTAATCGATAATTTATTTGATTAACACGTTGTATTACGAGGTGTGTGTGTATATATATACACACACACATACACACACACACACACACACACATATATATATATATATAATAACGTATTTAAAAGATAATTAACCAAAAATTTATCTTAATTTGTAAAATTCATTGATATTATTATACGATTGAGGAAATATACTACTCGTACTAATGTGATGATAAAATAAGTAATTATCTGATTTAAATATATACGTGTTGTATAAAATTATTTGGATGTTTTTATAAATATTATAGAATTTATTAAAAAATTAATATGTTAAAAATTAATTTTAATTCATTAACTCATTTTAATTTATTAATTGTAGTTTGTTAAACTTTAATTTATAAATAATTTATGAAAACGATGTGGTTGATTTTCTGGAAAATATTTCTAGAAAACCGACCACATGTGGTCGGTTTTCAAATAATTTTTTTAAAAAATAATTTTCATTTACCCGACCCAAAAAAACAATAAAAGACCAAAAAAGACACACACCTAATATCCTAAATCGCGATTGCAACACATACCAACACACACACATCGACGACTGTTCCGGCTACTCCGGCTAGGTACTCCGACTAGGTACTTCCAATCTCTATTTTTTAATTTTTTGAGATTCTTTATTTCATTTTATGGTTTAGCTTATTTATTTAGATATGGGTTTTTCTTGATTGAAGTTATTAATGGTAGAAATCCCTTAAAATTTGAGTCTTTTGAATTTTTAGCTATGAAATTTTGAGGTTCTTGATTTGCTTTTGTGGTAGCTTTTGATATGGGTTTTGTGGTGTTGAAGTTATTATTGGTTGGAATTCCTCAAAGTTGGAATCTCTAGTTGTGATTTGTTGAGATTCTTGATTTACTTTTATGGTCTAGCACTTTTGCTTGTTGTTTTTTATATGAGTTTTGATAAATCACTCAAAGTTAGAATATTTTGTCGTGATTTTTTTAGGTTCTTGATTATTTTTTGGTTGGATTGAAGTTATTATTGGTTGGAATTTCTCAAAGTTGGAAACTTTAGCTGTCAACGTTTGAGATTTGATTTGCTTTTAAGGTTAGCTTGTTGTATTTGATATTGGTTGAAGTTATTCATGGTAGAAATTTATTAAAGTTGGAATATTTAGTTGTGATTTTTTTAGATTCTTCAGTTCCTTTTGTGATTTTGCTTGTTGTTGTTTATATGGGTTTAGTTGGATTGAAGGTGTTATCGGCTGAAAATTATTTGTCTACTTGGATATTGTTTCTTAAATGTTTTTATTTTGAATGACAGGTTGAAAATTATTCTTCTACTCCTAATTTAGTATCTTTGCGCTACCAGCACATCTGAATCTAGATTTGATAATCGCTTATCTCTCACTTTAATTTATGTCAAGCAAAGATAAGTCGATTTCTCTCTATTTTCTTTTAATGAAGTCTTGTTATTGTTCATATTGAAGTCTAGTGAAGCCGTGTGTGGCCTTATTTGATTCACTAGCATTGTTGTTATCTTCTTGTTATTGTTCATATTGAAGTCTAGTGAAGCTGTATGTGGCCTTGTTCAATTCACTAGCATTGTTGTTGACATCTTGTTGGTCTTGTTGTTGCTTGTTTCTTGTATTGTGAACTTGATCTTGTGTCATTTGGTATGAAAGCTCAAGGCTTGGTTTTAAATGTGTAGGGACTTTAAAGATGACTTGGTAGGTTGAAAGTGAATAAGTATAGGGACTTAGAAGGTGTTTTTTTATTTTGAATGTGGTTATGCTTGGTGGGTTGAAAATGATTAAGTGAATGGACTTGAAAAGTGTTTTTTTATTTTAAATGTGGTTATTCTTGGTGACTTGGTAGGTTGAAAATGATTAAGTCTGGGGACTTTAAAGGTATTTTTTTTGTTTTGAAGATAGGTTGAAAATGATTAAGTGTAGAAATTTTAAAGGTGACTTGGTAGGTTGAAAGTGGTTATGCTTGGTGACTTGGTAGTTTGAAAATGATTAAATGTAGGGACTTTAAAGTTTTTTTTTTATTTTGAATATGGTTGAAAATGATTAAGTGTAGGGACTTTAAAGGTGGCTTGGTAGGTTGAAAGTGGTTATGCTTGGTGACTTGGTGGGTTGAAAATGATTAAGTGTAGGGACTTTAAAGGTATTCTTTTGTTGTGAATGTGGTTATGCTTGGTGACTTGGTAGGTTGAAAATGATTAAGTGTAGGAACTTTAAAGGTGACTTGGTAGGTTGAAAGTGGTTATACTTGGGGACTTGGTAGGTTGAAAATGATTAAGTGTAGGTACTTTAAAGGTGCTTTTTTGTTTTGATTATGGTTGAAAATGATTAAGTGTAGGGACTTTAAAGGTGACTTGGTAGGTTGAAATTGGTTATGCTTGGTGACTAGGTCACTTGAAAATGATTAAGTATAGGGACTTTAAAGGTGTTTTTTGGTTTTGATAAAGTGTAGTCATCACTTGCTGAACTTTTTTGTGACTTAATCTAATTAGTTAAATTTGTTTGATTGTGTGGATGAAACCTGATTATAGTTGGATATATCAACGGAACAGTGATAATAGAATGGTTATTAGGGAGGAATTTGTTGAAGGTGTTAGACGATTTGTTGAACATGCTAACACACTTGATGTGTGGTCACGTTCTGGGGCTATTCGTTATCCTTGTGTTAGACATGATGGTATAAATCTTTTAAAAGAAAAAGTTGTGAAGGAACATCTTTATAGAAAGGGGTTTCACGAGGACTTTTTATGATTACGTGCTATTGATGGTGATGTTGGGAAAAATAACTTTGTTGTTGGAGAAAGTAGTAGGTCTGCAGGGCATAATGAATATCAAGATACTAGGATGACACTGGTTTAGTGGAGAGTCTTCAGAAGGGGAGGATTAGTTGTGTAGGTTGTATTTATTATGTATTAATGTCTTTATGCTTTGTACTATGTTTCTTTTTTAAGATTGATATACAATATACTGTTTAAGGTTGTTGTTTTCACTTTTCTATAATTTATATAGCAATAAAAATATTCTTGTTATCTCGTGTTGTTGGAGCGATTTGAAATGTGAATTAGTAACTTGAAATTAGTTACTTGGAATGTTTTCTTATATATTCATTTTGTAGGAACTAACTACTTGTTAACTTTACATAATTTAGATGTCAAGTAGAGGTGACAAAGGTAAGGGAAAACTTGATCCTACGAAAACAAAAAAGAATAAACAACCTCCTCCTTATAGAGGACCGACAGGTATTCATAAATCTGAGGGTCGGTTTGCTGACGCGACAGCACGACCCTCATATTCTAGGTCGTCTCAGCATTCGGTTCCTTCTCATACGCATGTGAGGCCACTATATAAGTCTATACCGACTCATTCTGCTCCTATCACCGTGCCACCGCCACCACAATTCTATTGGACGACTACTGGTAAATCCAAACATCTATCATCGTCAATACTCTCCTGTAGCAGTCACCCAGGTTCGCACAGTGATTCTTCTGGATTTATTGGGTTGTCGGATCTTCATCTTTGCGGCACTTCATCCAGTGCTTCAGATCCGACCACGCCAGTTCATCCACCATCCCTTGCTCCGTGGCTCAGAGACAGTGATGATTATGAGAGGCGTTATCTTATTTCATATGGGACATGGTAAGATTTCTAAATATAATAACTTATTCATTTTTTCATTGCTATATTATTATGCTCTATGAAATTACTGTTTGATCTTGTGTTGTAGGTTTAGGATGGATGTTGGAGTTGGACAAACTGCGAGAAAATGCATTTGTCGGAACTTCAACAGCTACTGGACCAGTTGGCAAAATGTTCCAAAAATTGACAAGGAAAGAATGTTTCAAGAATTTGATGTAAGGATTTAACTTATCGACTACTTAACACATTGTTAGAACAAAAGATTGAATATTATATTTTTATTTTTGTTGTAGAAATTTTACTGGTGGGATGATGCGAATGCATGTCTTATAAAGAAAAAACTTTTTCAGAAGATGTAGATCCAGATTTAATGGTCTGTTGGATTTTGACCGAACCAAATTGGTACGAGCTGACTAGATAAGTAAATCCTTATGGCAATAGTATATTCGCTATTGGAATAACGAAGAATACCAAGTGTTGAGGGACAAAGGAAAGAAAGCCCGGGCATTATCCAAAGGTGGGTCCCTACATACTGCGGGTGCCAAAAGTGTAATTGCTGTGGAGGAAAAATGGTATGTAACTTTTACAGTTTTAATTATTTGTTTCTATTTAAATTTTTAATTATTTGAACACTGATAATTTTTTCATATGCAGGAAAAAGAAAAAGGTAGGAAGATATCACACGATGAGCTATTCGAGAAGACGCATCTGGAAAAGAAAAAGAACCCGTCTGATGAAGATGTCTGGGATGAACCTCATGCAAAACCTTCCCATGTAAGAATTAAATTTTTAATTTATGAATCTTTTTCTCAAAGTTGATATTATTCAAGGATAAGTACTTTAATATTTTTTTACTTTTAATTTTAATTTTACTTTGAATATAGGACAAATATACGCAGCTCGTTAGTGAGTATTGTAGTACTTAGCCTTCTGAAAGTCAGGGTGACCCACTACCCCAACATGTAGCGGAGGACTTATGGGAAAAGCTATGGGTCCTGCAGTTAGAGGTCATTACTACGGATACCACTGATTTTTTTTGGCAAGAATGTTAGGTGTTCGTCCGGCCCTACATACTATAACTGAATGTTAGGTCTTCATCCGGCCCTACATACTATAAGTCTTCAGTTGATAGAGAAATCGTTGAAACACTACAAAATACGATTTGTAAACTCACTGAAGAGCTTGCTGTAGAGAGAGAGAGGGCGCAGAAGAAGGATGATAAAATAACATCACAAGTCAGGATGCTGCAGTAGCAGTTCAGCTCTTTCATTCAGTCTGTAGGGGTTATTCCTCCATGTCCTGGTAATGCAGTTCGGGCTACAAAAGGTCTAGGCCCACTGGATGATATCAGCTCAGATGCGCAAGTGGAAGATGAGGACGATGACGATGAATATGAGTTTTAGTTTTTTGACTTTTTTATATGTTTTACTTTGGATTTGGACATTTTGTTGTAGTTTTTACACTTTTTTATGTATTATTGTAGTTGTTACACTTTTACACTTTTGTTGGACATTTTGTATGTGTTATAGTGCCATTTCAATATATTTGGTTTGTTATTGTTGTTGTTGTCTTGTATTGTATTGTTTCATTTGCTGTTTTTTATTTTTTAAAAAAATCCCAAAAAAACCGACCACTTGTGGTCGATTTTTTTAAAATTAATTAATTAATTTTAATAAAACCGACCACTTGAGGTTGATTTTTTAAAAAATTAATAAATTAATTTTAAAATTCAATCGACCACTTGTGGTCGGTTTTAATAAAATTAATTAATTAATTTTAAAGTTTTAATAAAATTAATTAATTAACTTTAAAATAAAACCGACCACTTGTGGTCGGTTTTATTAAAATTAATTAATTAATTTTTAAAAAAAAAAACTACCACTTGTGGTCGGTTTATTTTGAACTTTTTTATTTTTAAAATTATTTTTTTCTATTTTAATAAAATAATAATGAATTTTAAAAATATAAATAAATTTTTTAAAAAAATGACCATGTGCCACAATTTTACCGACAACGCACTTTAGTCAGTTTTGTGGTCAGAATTTCAGGAAAACCGACCACATCGGTTTTCGTGGTCGATTTTTTTCTTTTTTTTTAGTAGTGTTCTAACAAAGAAAAGAAAAGCAGCCTATTGTATAATTGCTGCAAGATGACTAATCACACTATAGACAATTGTTACAGGCTAATAGATTTTCCAACAGATTTTAAGTTCACCAAATCTAGGAAATTTCAAGGAACTGTGAGAAGCAACTTTGCAAGTTCAATGGAAGAACCAGAAGGGAATCAATCTATTCTAGCTGACTCTGAGAATCTTAATTTTGCTCAGCAACTCACCCCAAGTTAATTCAATCAGTTTGTTTATCTCTTAAAACATATTCAAGATGGAAAAACTGTTGGATCAGAAGTATGGGTGTCAAACGGGCCAGTTTTAATCGGTCTGAACCGACCCACATAATTAACTGGCCCGGTTTGACCCAACCCGGTAAGCCCAAGGGCTTTATGATTTCGAGTCCCGGGACATTTTTTTTTAATTTAAACCCGATTAACCTGGACCGAACCAAGCCCGGTCCAGGCCCGCCGGTTAACCGGCCCGATTACCTTTTTAAAAAAAAAATAGATTTTGGGTCATTGGGCCAACGGCTAGTTTGAGCCCATTTATTACAACAAAAAAAAATATTACATTAAAATTTTTTTTTAATCCCAAAAAAAATTCTACAAATACCCTACAACTTCAAATCATTTTTCACACAATTTTTCACTCTCTCAAATCTCATTCTCTCTCAAATCTCAATTCTTAATTCTCAAATATTCAATATATTTAATTTCTTAAAGTTCACTTTAATTTTTTAATTTTTTATTTACAAAGTACGAGCGAAAGTTTCCAAAGTCGCAACCTTCGGATACTTCCAAAATTTGGTATTGTCGTTCCATCTCTTACGTTTAATTTTTATTTATTGTATTAATTTTTTAATATATAATTTTATTATATTTGTGTATTTTGAATATTTTTAGTTTAATTTAATTTATATTATGGATAAATTAAGAAACCTCGCTACTAAAGGTGTTAAAATCTTTTATCCCGGAAGCGGTAGTGGTAGTAAAAAGCGAATTACTAGAGGTAGTTCAAGTAGTTGATATACCCGTGTGCCTTCGCCTCCGGTACCGCTTGGTACACCTTTTGAGGAAGAAATAGGTGTAGGTGCTCACGATATGGATTATGTAGAAGCTCAGAAAAATTACGGTATAGAAGAAGAAAATGAAGTAGATGCGGTTAATTTAGACGAAGATAATGAAAATATTGTTGAGACACCCGCAGTAGAAAATGCTAACGTTAGATCTGAATCGGTTAATCTCCCTCCCCGTCCTCCCAGTGCCCCAAGACCTCGTAAAAGAACTAGTGTTGCATGGCAATTTTTTGAACGTATATCAGATTATGAGGTGCAATGCAATATTTGTCAATAAATATATAAGCATAAAAGTGGAGGCAACCAAGGGGGTACGGGTACGTTAATGAGACATATAGCTGAAGATCACAAAATAGAGTTAAATATTGCACAAAGTGGTGGGGATATTGGTGGGCCAACGCAAACTAGAATAGACCCAGCAACCGGTCACATAGCGAAGAAGTATAATAAATTGAGGGACCAGGAAGAAATAGCTAAAATGGTAGCTGTGGGTTGTTTGTCTTTTAGTTTTCCTTCTTCTGATGCATTTATTCATTATATACAAGCAATTTATAATCCTATGTTTAACGGTATTCCTAGAACTACTTATCGGTCTGATATTTTTAGACTTCATTCACAATATTGTTTTTATTTATCAACATTGTCAAAAAATATTCAATGTAGATTGTCTCTAACTTCTAATCTTGGTCATGCTGTAAATAAAAATGATTATTTAACCGTTACTTGTCATTGGATGGATAGTAATTTCGTGATGCAAAAACGTATTCTTGTTTTTTTATATGATGAAGATAGTAAACATACTGGACAATTTATTGCTGATTCTATTGTTAAAATTGTCGGATATTATGGTATCGAAAATAAAATTTTATGTATTGCTTTTGATAATGCTTCTAACAACAAGAGTGCTATAAAAAATTAAAATGTACGCTATCTCCGCCCTTGCCTGAAATTTTTCATATTAAGTGTGCATGTCATATATATAATTTAAGTGTAAAAGATGGTCTTGAGTTTTTTGAGTTTTATATTGAAAAAATTCGTCTTGCCGTTGGTTTTATTCAAGAAAATAATCGTAGATCGAGAATTAGAGAATTTAAAATTAAATGTCAAGAAAATGGACTTACACCGATTTTGATGCCTGAGGAAATTGATACTAGATGGAATTCTACGTATGAATTTTTAAAAACTTGTTATAAATATAGATTTCCTATTACACTAGCTTTTAACCAACATTGAGGTTCATTTGATGATTCTGCTGATTGTATGCTACATGATTCTGATTGGTTTGTAATTAATGATCTTGTTAAATTTTTAGAAAAATTTTATGTAGCTACGGTTGAATTTTTCGGTGCTTATTATCCTACTGTTTGTAATATTTTGGCATATATAGCCGATATTTCTGGTTTGCTCAAAGAATATAAAAATAAAGAAGGTTATAAAGAAGCTGTTGGTGCTATATTTATGAAATTTAAAAAATATTTTTTCCCGATTCCCCCTATTTACTTGGTTGGTGCTATGCTAAATCCGTACATGAAATATAATAATATGTGTCACTTTAGTACTCTTATTTATACTAACTTAGAAATAAATACTAACCATAATTCTGAACAAGTACAACCTGATTTGTGGACGGCTACGAATGATGCAAAGGATTACATAGAAAAATTATATAATCACTATGCTGATTTATTTGATTTAGCCGTACCTACAAATATCACTCCAACTGTCGCTTCTCATCCTCCCGAGGAGCCATCATCTTCTAAAAGGCTGGCACATAGTGGTTTTCCTTATTCCTTTTTTGATTTAAATTATTGAAACAGTGTTGATGAGAGAACTTACACATCAACTTATCTGGAAGAGCTGAAAATAATCTTCGGTCGGCATCAGAGGATCGCAGACGACGGATCAACACGTTGGAATGGTGGAGGAGTAATGAAACACAATATCCTGTGTTTTCAAGATTAGCTAGAGATATCTTGAATGTTCCAATATCAACCGTTGTATCAGAGAGCGCTTTTAATCAGGGCGACAGCAGCTTGGAGACAACTGACACTCATTGGGAAGCAATACAATGAATGTTCTAGTTTTCCTCAGAGATTGGATTAGAGCAGAAAGAAGAAACCAAGGAATGGAACCGGAGCCGAGCGACGAGCTGAAACTTGAAGAAATTATGTCTTCACGGGAGAACTCAGCAGAATCAAGTTCAATGCATGGTTTTGCTCCCGTTGACTTCGATTATCCTATGCAAGTTCCTGTTAATATAAACTTGGATGAATTGAAAAAAATGATGCATAATTTGTAGATTTTTCATTCATGTAAATTATAAATTTCGGATTATTTTGCAATCAATAAAATTCGCCAAATTCATTCACTCCTTAGTCCTTGCTTTTTATATTTTTTCCATTTAACGATTTAAAATTTTAAATTGAATTTCTAGGTTTCTACTTTAAATTAAAAACTTACTTCTAATATATTATTAATTTACTACCAAATATTATTAATTGATTATATTAAGTAGCATATGTTTTGTATATTTGTGTATATATCTTCTATAGAAGTGTATATTTAACGTATATATGTATATATGTTTTATAAATTAGTATATAACTATAGCTATATATATATTAATGTATATATAATGTAGTATATTTTATAAGTAGTAGTATATATACATTGAATGGTGCGTATACACGTGTATATATCTTCTATAGAAGTGTATATTTAACGTATACATGTGTATATGTTTTATAAATTAGTATATAACTATATCTATATATATTGTAATGTATATATAATGTAGTATATTTTATAAGTACTAGTATATATACATTGAATGGTGCATATATACGTGTATATATCTTCTATAGAAATGTATATTTAATGTATACATATGTATATGTTTTATAAATTAGTATATAACTATATCTATATATATTGTAATGTATATATAATGTAGTATATTTTATAAGTAGTAGTATATATACATTGAATGGTGCATATATATGAGTATATATCTTCTATAGAAGTGTATATTTAATGTATACATGTGTATATATTTTATTAATTAGTATATAACTATATCTATATATATTGTAATGCATATATATTGTAGTATATTTTATAAGTAGTAGTATATATACATTGAATGGTGCGTATACACATGTATATATCTTCTATAGAAGTGTATATTTAATGTATACATGTGTATATGTTTTATTAATTAGTATATAACTATATCTATATATATTGTAATGTATATATAATGTAATATATTTTATAAGTAGTAGTATATATACATTGAATGATGCGTATATATGAGTAATTGACTAATTGTGTATATGTGTATATATTTTTTAAATTCTAATGTAGTATATACTATATATATAGTGTATATATATTATTTAACGTATTTATAAAGTATATAGGTGGGTATATGACTATATGTAATGTATATTGAAAAAAAGTTTTTTTTTATATTTTTACCGGGTTTGACCATTTTTTTAAACAGGTTTGATCGGATTTTGGTGGGTTTGACCGGGTTGGGTTAAGTGGGTCGGGTTCGGGTGGGCTTTAATTTTTTTACTGTTGGGCCCGGCCCGGCCCAGCTAGCGCCAAATCCGGCCCTTAACCAGCCCTCAACCCGATTAAAGTAGAAGGGCCGATTCTGGGTTGGCCCGGCCCGTCCTGTTTGACAGTCCTATTCAGAAGTGAATGCCAACTCAGCTGCTGGTATATATTTTGAACATTCACCCTCTTGTTCTTCAGTAGATAATTCAAATTCTACATCATGGATTATTGATTCAGGGGCCTCTAAGCATATGTGCTTTGATCCTAACTCTTTCTTATCTCTCATACCATTACCTAAGCCTATAATGGTCAGGTTACCTAATTCATCTAGAGTAAAGGTTACTCATGCAGGAACTATTTCTCTTTTGCCTGATTTTATACTCACAAATGTCCTTCATATCCCATGTTTCAGATATAATTTACTCTCGATTCATAAATTATGTCTATCTTTCAAGTGTATCGTCATGTTCATATCTAGCGGTTGTCTTTTGCAGGGCCCTTTACTGAAGAGCCCTCAAGTTTTTGGTAAAGTCAAAGACGGACTATACATATTAGAGCCTACTCGGACAACCTCTTGCTACAAAAAACATTGTTTCAAAAGTTGTTTTGTTTAATAAGAGATTTACTTCTTATTCTTTTTTAGATTCAGTAGTTTCACTTCCTAAGAGATTTAATTCTCATTCTGATCTAGCTTCAGTTTCTGTCCCTATTTCGGCCAAATCACAATCTGATGTAATGTTATGACATGTAAGATTGGGGCATTTGCCATTCAATGCAATAAAATATATCAGTTCTATTTCTTTTTCTTCAAATTTTGATTGTACTTGCACTGTGTGCCCCTTAGCAAGATAGTCCAGATTACCATTTCCAATTAGTCATATCAAGAGTAAAGGAATTTTTTATCTTCTTCACATTGACATCTGGGGTCCATATAAGGTTCCTACTTATAATGGATATAAATACTTTATAACAATTGTAGATGATTTTAGTAGAAGAACTTGGACCTATTTGTTTACTACAAAATCAAATGTTTTTTCAATCCTAAAGAGCTTTTTGTGCATGATAGAAAGACAGTTCAATGCTAAAGTCAGACTGATAAGATCAAACAATGCCTTGGAACCAGGGAAGAGTGTCGAAACATCTTCTTTTTTACAATTTCAAGGGATTCTACATCAAATTTTGTGCATTGCCATACCCCAACAGAATGGAATTGTGGAAAGGAAACATAGGCACTTACTGGAAATTGCAAGAGCCTTAATATTCTATTTCAAAGTTTCTATTCCTTATTGGGGAGAGTGCATACTCACAGCAATATATTTGATCAATTGTTTTCCATCTAGAGTATTACAAGATAATACACCTTACGAACTTTTGTTTCATCAAAAACTTTCATATCATCATTTAAGAAGCTTTGGATGTTTGTGTTATGCTTTTACATTATCACATGCTAGAAGCAAATTCGAGCCTAGAGCAGTTGTTTGTGTCTTTTTAGGATACCCTACTGGACAAAATGGATACAAAGTTCTTATTCTCGATTCTAAGAAGGTATGCACATCAAGGGATGTTTGTCTTTATGAGCACATTTTTTCATTCGCCCTCATTTTCTAATACCATTTTATCTACCATTTTTTTCACCTATCTCTTCTATTTATTCTGATCACATAACAGATGACTCCATGTTCCTTCCTTCTCCTATAATTGCAGACCATTCCTTACCAGTTTTTCCTTCTACTATGGATACTACTTCCACTTTTTATCCTCAAACTACTACTCCTCCATCTACCGTCACTATTCAAGAACATTTATCTCCTTCTACCATTCCACCCCCTAGAAGATCTAGTAGAGAAAACAAAGGCACTTTACCTAGCCATTTACATGACTTTGTTTGCAATAATTTTTTTGCCACTGATCTTACTACTACTTGTCTAGTCGTTCCTTCCTCACCACCTACATATCCATTTCCTTCTCTTTCCGATCAAAATCAGGCTTTACTATATTTTGTTTCACAAATTTCAGAACCAACTCATAATTTTTAAGCTTGTCAACATCCTGGATGGAAAGCAGCTATGGATTCTGAATTACAGGCATTAATCATTAATAAAACATGGGATATGGTGCCTCTCCCTTCTGGAAGGAAAGCTTACCTTGTAAGTGGGTATACAAGGTTAAGTAAAAGGCTGATGGAAATATAGAAAGACTTAAAGCAAGATTGGTTCTCAGAGGTGATATACAAAAGAAAGGCATAGACTACACCAAAACCACACCGAAACCTTTACCCCTGTAGTCAAGATGAAAACTATCAAATGCCTATTATCTATGGCAATCAAGAAGAATTGGCATGTTTCTCAGTTTGATGTAAGTGATGTTTTTCTCCATGGAGACCTCCAAGAAGAGGTTTACATGAAATTTCCTCCAGGAATATGTCCACCCAGTCCTCACCATGTTTGTAAACTCAAGAAATCTTTCTATGGTATAAACAGGCCTCTAGACAATGGTATGCAAGGCTTGCAGGGGCTCTCAATTTTAAAGGTTTTCCCTTATCTCTTAATGAATATTCATTATTTTTCAAAAAGACAGGAAGCTCTATCTCTATTGTGGCAGTGTATGTTGATGATTTATTACTCACCGGTGATAATACTCAAGAACTTTCAGATCTTAAGTCTTTTCTACATTCAGAATTTCAAATAAAAGATCTTGGCCAGATTTATTATTTCTTGGGAGTGGAAATCATGTGAGAACCAACAGGTTTTATCATTACAAAAAGCAAGTTTACGAGGAATTTACTCAGTGAATTTGATTGCTCCAGTCCCCCCACAGTATCTGCTCCACTCGACCCTTCCATCAAATTAACTGATGCGCCCGGAACTCCTTTGCTGGAACCAACCATCTATCAGCGTTTGATTGGCAAACTTAGCTATCTTACCCATACAAGACCTGACCTTTATTTCACTGTCTTGACCCTTAGTCAATACTTGCAAAAGCCATCTATTTCCTATTTTACAACAGCTCTCTGTGTCTTTCAATACCTTAAATCAAACTCTACTCAAGGTTTTTTTCTCAATTCAAACCCAAATTTCTCTCTTTTATCATTTTGTGATGCAGTGTTGTGACTCTCGCAGATTTGTCAGTGGTTTCTTTATAAGATTAGGGGGTTCTTCTATTAGTTGGAAATCGAAAAAACAAACCTCCATCCCTTTCTTCAGCTGAAGCTAAATGTCTCATTATTATAGAACTAACCTGGCTCACCCGTCTTCTTACTGATTTATCCCTTGAACCATCATTACCAATTCCCATATACTCTGATAGCCAAGATGCAATCAACATTGCCCGAAATCCTGTCTTCCATGAAAGGACAAAGCATGTCGAACTGGATTGTCACTTTGTCCGCCAATAATTCTTTCAGGGTTGATATCTCTATATTTTGTCCCTTTAAAATCTTAGCTTGCCGACCTCTTTACCAAACCTCTATCTAGTCCATCTTTGCATACGATTCTTGGTAAGTTGGGGCTCTCCTCTTCCCCCTTCAAGTTAAAGAGGGATGTTGGAGATAAGGTAATCAATGACGATAAGAAGGAGGAGAATGGACTCCTTAAAACTGAAGATATTGGACAACTCATAAGAGATACACACAGTGATACACACATCTTGCAATATCTATAGTTGTACAAAGATTGATTGTATTTATGGTAAAGAATAAAATCAGCCAAGATTAGAGCAATTAGAGCAAATGCATTTATTCTGTTATTACATTTCCTTTTCAGCATATACATGTATAAATAGTGGTAGGATTTTGTACATTGAATACAAGAAATACAGTAAATTTTCCATACAATCTCTCTTATATTTCTTCAAATTTATGTGGCATATTTTGAATTTCGAAAGTTAAACAATTTAATTTTCAGTTGAAAATTTGACATAAAATCATCAATTTTTTTTTAAATAACATCTACATATTTGAAAACTACGTCAAAATGCAACAAGTCACAATAATTAATAATTCAAAATATTTAAGAGATGTATAAATAAATTATGATCAAAGAAAAACTTCCTTGAATTATAAAATTTCAAATGTACCACATAAATTGGGACGATGAAAATATTATTTTTATTTACAGATACTATTAATAATAACATTAACGTTATACTTTTAAAAATATTTTTAGTATCTGATTTTATATTATTGGGCCCGTACTTTGCACGGCGCTTTCCTGACTAGTTTATACAAAAACTGATGTATTTTTTTTGGGTAACTTAAATAAATCTCTGAATCTTTAAGTGATATTACATAAAATCCCGACTATTTTATTAATTACATTTTATTCCAGTTTTTTGAAATGTGATATATATGTTATATGGTGATACATATAAAAAAGTGATACATTAGAAACTAACAAGATATTTATTTAAGAAAATAATAGATTCTCTTTTATTCGTTGTATTCTTTTATTTAAGGAAAGATGCCTAATTTTTCTCTCTTTTTTCAGATTTAATTTAGGTGTTTTAATTATGTTTCTCTTTTTTCGTCTTTAATCATGAAAGATATGTTTTTTTGGTCTTTTTTCTCTTTTTTTCGTCTTTAATTTTAGTCTGCTTTTTTTAGATTTAATTTTAATTATTTTGCTTTTTAGTCTTTTTTTTTTAAAATATTATTACTTTTGTTTCCTATACTGACTACACCATTACCTTTCATTAATAACATATGAATCACCCATAATACCATATATATCACTCATTAATATCATATAAATCACTCAATAATTGAAATAAATAATTGTATCTACCATATGAATCACCATAATGTCATATATATGAATCACCCAATAATTGAAATAAATAATTGTATCTACCATATGAATCACCAAAATATACCATATATATGAATCACCCAATAATTGAAATAAATAATTGTATTTATCATATGAATCACTATAATACCATATATATCACCCATTATATCATATGAATCACCCAATAATTGAAACAAATAGTTGTATCTACCATATGAATCACCATAATACAATATGTATCACTCATTAACTCATATGTATCACCCGTTAAAATCATATAAAATGCATCTATTGTATGAATCACTATAATACTCATATAATGATATCATATTTATCATTCATATGAATCACCATTAAAAAAATAAACATGTATGAATAACTAAATAAATTTATATATATATCAATAGATTTTTTTCTAAAAAATGGGAGAGATTTTAGGAAATGAAAAAAAAAAGTTACATGCATTAATGGAGGAGAAAAAATCAAGAAGAAAGATGATTTAAGCATTAATGGGAGAGAAAAAATCAGGAAGGAAGATGATTTAATTGTTGATAATTAGGGAGATATTTTAGGGAAGGAAATCTTGAATGAGTTAATGGTGGAGTAAAAATAGGATATTAGATTTTCTTGATAGGTATCAAGAGTAAAGTTGAAAAATGGAATTTTATATAAATTTTAAAAAAGTAAAGGATATTAGGTAATACAGTCTCTTAAGTATGAGATTTGTATAAGTTATCTTCTTTTTTTTTTTTTCACACACAATCATATAGATTTGCGCCGTAGAAAGCCAACCACTATGGGGTTTTGTAGTACATCCTATTAAAGGGGTTCCGTTCTAAATGAACGATCTGATTAAGAGTTAAGAAACATTTGCCATTCTACCGTGTCATGTAGTGATATTAACCTTTTCTTTAATTTCCTTAGTAGCCGTTTGGCCATGAAAATTAAAATTTTTCAGAGTTGGAGTTGAAATTGGAGTTGGAGTTGTGTTTGACCATGTCTTTTTTGAAATTTTGTTTTGACTTTTGAAAAAACTTTTTTAAATATGATTTTATGCCGTAACTTTTACAAACTATCAAAATCACCCAACTAAAATTTACCTACTAATGAAAAAAGAACACAATTAGCCACTATTATAAAAATAATTACATATACATGATCATATTTAATGAATTTCAATTATGACATATATAATATTTACATTAATAGCCGTTTTCTCATATTTGAAAATTTTAAATATGGATGTTATATTAACAGATCACTGTTTCTTATTTTTTACGTAATAAATATTATTTTTCAAACAAATTTATTTTTTTAAAAATTTATTTAATTTATTTCCTTCATTTTTCGTTCCTAAAAAATGATGAGTTGTTATTAAATTTTAGGGTGCCGCTAATTTATTTCTTTAATTTTCTTATACATGAAAGATTTTACTGTGTGAATAAATTATTTCTATGTAAAACATGCTTTGCATATTTATGGTATATTATATCATATACCATAAATATATAAATATGCTTAGTATGTTTCTTTATACTTTGTATTTTTATATATGTGTGTATATGGTATATACATGGTATAAACTTCATATATAACATACTTTGTATATTTATATTATAAATATGCTTAGTATGTTTCTTAATACTTTGTATATTTATATATGTGTGTATATGGTATATACATGGTATAAACTTTATATTAAACTTTGTGTGAAGTCAAAGTAAGTCATTCTTTTTGATACAGAGGGAGTTTCAATTATTAGACATATTTACTTCTCTGCTTCAATCGTGATATTTGGTTAACTCTTACGTATTAAAAATTAACCATATTTAATAAAAAAAGTAAAATAAACATTTATAACATGCCTGCTTCAACCGTAATTTAATTATATCATTCCTAATTAATTGTTATAAGTTATTGAAGTATTAAAAAATTAAGAATATTTAATAAAAAAGGTAAAATGGACATAAAATAATAAATGAAAAAATTACATAAACTAGCAACCTTAAGATATTAATTACAATTCATAGTAATAGTTTTTCAAAATAACAACTAATAACAAAGCTAACAATATTTTACCTTTTATTGGGAAAAGCGCGTGACTTTAACTCACCCTTTTGCCTTCTCCTTTTTTCACGCCATACACCAATTTCAGTTCCTTCCAACTCTCTTTTTTTATGTCAAATTCCCTTTTTTCCTCTCTGAATATTGATAAACTTTGCATCCAACTATTAAGGTAAGTTTTCTTTTCAATTAATGCATGTTATATTTTCCATATAAACTCTTTTATATTTTTCTTGTCGATTTTTTTTTCAATTTTTCGTTCTTCTTCTTCTTGGTTTGTTAGGGTTTGATTTTTTTTTTTGAGTTTGTGTTGAATTCTTTGGTTTTTCGATATAATGTCACAACATGCAAATCATTGTAGTTCAGTTAGGGGTAGTAAATCGATGGATTTAGTATCCGATGAACTTTCATCGTTTAGTCTTGGGTTAACTCAAGATGAAGATTTTAACTTGGGTTCTACTAATATTCAGCCCAAGGAAGGTGTTAGCAGTGAAGAAGCGAGATTGAAGCACCGTAACAATTCGGAAAATATTGTGAAAAAAATAAAACGAAAGGGTTTGAGAAAACCTTCATCCCCAAAACCTCCAAAAATTTAAAAATCGATGAAAAAGAGAAAGCCGAATGAAAAAAGGTGAATCTAGTAAAATTTCAAGTCCTGTTTCATCTGATTTTGAATCCGAAGAAGAGAAAGTGGAGGCGGTATGATTTTATTTGTAAAATTTTGTATTTTCCTGAAAACATGTTCATAGATGTATTTTATATATACAATTTATTAGGTGTGTATTTATTTTTCTGTTTCTTTAAGATTTGAAATTGTAGTATATATTGTGTTGTTAAGATATGAAATTGTAGCCTCTAATTGTATTTATTTTATATCTGTTATATCTAAAATTTATATTTTATGCAAAGATTGGTTATCGATAAAAATTGTATAATTTATGTATTTTGTATATACTGGATATGTATTTGTATTTAAGATATGTGTAAGATATTTATATTTGTCAATGATAAGGTTTGTATTTGATGTTCAGTTGCAATATATTCTGGTTACCTAAAATACTTGTTGTATTCATAAAGTACATATGTATATGTTTTATTGTTATTAGTTGTATTCTGTAAATACATAAGTGTCATTCCTCTGACATGTAAAGTATATAGATAAAGACATGTACTTTTTTCTTCTTGATAAACATGATTCTTGTCATTTTTATGTATAAATAAAATACATATGATAGTTTTTTATATATTTAATGTAGGGATAATCTGAAATACGTACTACAACAACAACTAATTAGTTTATACAAAAATTCAAAACGGATTCAAAAAAAAAATTAAGTCAAACACTAGTTAGCCTAAACTAAAATTCAAATTTAATGATTAAAAATTTCATCTCAAATTTAGATTAACAGAACAACAAGGGCAAAATTTGAAGTCGAAAACACAAAAAATAAATCTCATACACAAGTATTTTTCGACAACTGAAAAAATTAATATACGATATAATTTTTTTTCCAAACCTTCGACTGCTACACAAAACGTTTTTGAAGTTGAATCTGTATTTTTGATTTGCATTAAGAAGCTGATGATGAAAATCATTTTTGAATTTGAATTTGAAGATGTAATTTAACTGTTGTGGTAACAAAAGAGTTGTAAAAGGTTAAGAAATTTGTCAAATTAAATGTTCCTTAAATTAAGGAACCGTTTTTCCTTTATAAAACTGAAACAGATTGGAGTTAAATTAGGAACAAAATCTTTAATTGTATATGTATTTAACTAGCAATAGTTTAATCAAATACAATATACATATTGCTATTTTTTGTAATTTTGAAAGGGTTGCTATAAATTTTACAATTAAAGCTCTATAATTGCTATTTCTGAAATTACTCTTGATATTTTAAATTAACTTGACATCTTATATGAGAATTGCTTAAATTATGTTCACAAGTATTTTTTTTATATCACTTCTAGTTAGTTATTATGAGTTCTTTAAGATTTGTCTGCTTCGCTACTTCATAACAGTGTCACTTAAATTGGAATAGAATAAAATATTTTATAAATTACAATAATAAAAAACTTAAATTATTTTAAGAATATAATTGACTCTCAATGCCATAAAAGTTTAGATAAGAAAAGTAGTATAAATTACAATAGCTAACAGCTTAAATAGTAAATTACAATGCCAAAAAAAATATTATAATTATAATACTAATTTTTTTTTTGGTTGGTAATTATAATGCTAGTTGATAACTTAAAATATCTAAAAACATATTAAAATATAATTAATTATTTAAATTTTATTTATTTCACATAAATTGAAATTAAAATTAACATGTTGGGCCGCACGCGCTGTTGAATATATAGAAATCATAATAGTTATATGTTAAGAGAATGAATGAAAAAAAAATAAAAGTTGAAGGTTCAGCCTTTAGGTTGTGAGGATGGAAGGAAGAAAATTAGATTTGGTGCCAACAACAGGTGCCTTGGTGTCGGGAAAGAATTGTGTTCCAGGTATTTCAGTAACCTCTCCATTTTCAGTAACACCAATAGGGTAAGAAAGAAGGTGCCCAGGCAAGTCATGAATGAGGCTTTCACTTGAATATATATCCCAATATTTATCACCAATTTTGTTCACCTTTCGGATGCATTGTAGACTCTCTGGATGAAGGAAACTTGTGTCTAATACGCCCAAGTGCTCGTACCACAATGCCATTCGGAACCCGTGAACCTGACCCCTAGCTGGCTCCGTCGCACATAGATGAAATGGTTGGTAGGCTCCCATTGCTATTTCTGAGTCTCTTGCACCATCCATCGACCTTTGATTTATGTTAGCTGATCCAACAATAATGTATTCATCATCCACTGCCAAATAAAATACAGAAATAAATTGAGACCTTAATTTTGGAAATGTATAATCACACACATATTTATATATATATATGCAGTGTATTGAAATTGAACTTGCCTATCATCATTTTGGAATGTACATAAATCATGAAACGTCTGGCTTCTTGAGCTTTTCTATAGTCTGAATCGGGTTCAGGTGATTCAAAAGGCTCATATTCTCCTCTCTTCTTTGTTTCCCTATTGCCAAGGCAAAAAAAACCCAAGTAATCCTTAGGATTTGCAACAATTCGTTTGACTTTTAGAGCTTGAATTATATCAGTGTACATCATTTGCATGGTCCTCCTTTGCCAATCCAGTATTGCTTGTACAGATGCACTCTCCGGAAGGCCTTCTGGCCACATTGGAACCACAACATAAACTGTGAACCTTTCCCTTGCTTCAATTTTGCTAACTATCTTTAAAGACAACTCCTTTGGGATCACCTGTAGAGCATTAATGTCTTCATCCTTGATATCATTGGAGTACCACGAAAAGCAGCTGCCTAAGAAGTATTGGTTTTCGATGTAAATGAAATTCTTTGCTCGACGAATGGCATTAATATATGCATCTTGTATGCTTCGATCAATGATGTTTTCCTTTCCACTTATAAGACCAGACTTGGCTGCCTCCTCTGGAGCATTTGGGAAGCCATAAGCTGCTCCTCCATCGATTGATCGAAAAACTTGAACATTCCATGTGTCATGATCATCAGGATACATAACCGGTGAAGGTGGTATGATTATAGTATCAATATCCCTTAGGTTTATAAGCAAGTCCTTTCCACCTTGCTTCCTCCACCTCTGTTCAAAATTGAAGAGCACATCCCAAGCAGCTGGCCCTTCTATTCGACAATGGATATCGTGCCAAGGCCCTCTTGGTCCACCTTTTTGAATTGAGGTACCAGTGAAATTTGGTTGGTGAAAATCATCATGATGTGTTGTGTTCAAAGTCCTGAAAAGGGAATGAAATTGTGTATCATACCTGCCATCACAAAGATCAATCCCACCAATATAACTCACAATTCTCCTCCTTTCCCTGTCTCCATTAGGTAATTCTCCATCAACAACTACAATCTTTTGATGATGAGTAAACATTGTCCCAATCTCTATATTTTGAATAATGCTCCGTCCATCATCAGGATTTCGAGGACACAACACACAATTTACTTGAGTGCCTCGAAAAAAATTAGCAGTTTCTTTATCATGAGTTGCCATTAGCCCATCTTGTTGCAACACAGGAACCGATGTCCTATCATCCCAGATCAACATTAGAACTCTCACACCTTCATTAGCTTTTTTCTTAAGCAATTCGCCGAGTGACAAGTCTCCACCAGGCTTTGGTCTTCTCTTGTCCCTTATCAAAGTGATTTCGGTATAAACAGACCATCCAGTTATGTAAATCAAATGCTTTGCATTAGTGATGGCATCAAAAATGTCTTCCCAACATCGTTGTGGCTCATAAAACTTTCCACCAGAAAGAGGGATTTTCGGGATGAAGTTATCAGGAACATGAGCATCTTGGTAAAGAGTAACCCTGCATCCTTGTCTTTGACTAAAGAATGTGTAAGGAACTCCAGGAAACCTTGTGACCTTTATCCCTCTATTCCAATTATATTCCCTTGTGACATCAAAAAACCGCAACTTCACATGGATTTTAGAGTGTCCCTGCACGGGCTTTCGTTCTGTATCGAGGATTTCAAGCCATTCATCTACGACTTCTCCATCTAGCAGTTGTTGAACTGGAAAGTAAGCTCTTCCAACGACTTCTGCTCCAATTGTATTTTGAACTTTGACAGTGAATATGACATTGGAAGCCACATGGGCACAGTAAATGTGGAATGACTCATACCACCGTGGATTTTTGTGTTCATCCAGCATTCTGGTTCTGCCAACTCTGGCTTTTCCAAGATCAATGGTTGCATACATTATTGACGCTACCTTTTTGATGCCAATAGCTCCCTCAATGCCTTGCACCACCTACATGAAAATTAGTACATCAATATGGAAGTGTTAAAAAGTAAATAATTTTGTTACCACCCTGCAGGATGTTTGCAAGAGGGATAGTTTTAAGTATGTGGGGTCTATGATTCAGGGGAATGACGAGATTGATGAGGATGTCTCTAAACGTATTGGAGCAGGTTGGATGAAGTGGAGGCTCGCCTTGGGAGTGTAGTGTGATAAGAAGTTTCCCCTTAAGCTTAAAGGCAATTTCTACAGAGTGGCAGTCCGTCTGGCCATGCTGTACGGAGCTGAGTATTGGTCAGTCAAGAACCCTCACATTCAAAGATTGAAGGTGGTGGAAATGAGAATGTTGCGTTGGATGTGTGGACTTACTAGAGGGGATAGAGTTAGGAATGAGACTATTCGGGAGAAGGTGGGAGTGGCTTCGGTGGAGGACAAGATGCGAGAAGTAAGGTTGAGATGGTTTGGGCATGTGATGAGGAGGGGCACGGATGCCCCAGTTCGGAGGTGCGAGAGGCTAGCTTCGGATGGCTTCAGGAGGAGTAGAGATAGGCCGAAGAAATACTGGAGGGAGGTGATTAGACATGACATGGAGCAGCTATAGCTTACTGAGGACATGACTCTAGACAGGAAGGTGTGGAGGTCGCGGATTAGGGTAGAAGGTTAGTGTGAGTGTGTGTTGTAGCTAGGTGGTAGGAGAGCGGTTGAGTAGTCAGGTTAGTAATCCTAGGTCTGTGTCCTTGAGTAGGAGCCTCTAGCCTGGAGAGTTTGGGTGTGGTGGGTGTCTTTGGTCTGGGAGTGTATTGTTACTACTAGGTGGGTGTCCTCTTTCTTATGTCTTATTTCGAATTGCTAATATTTCGATTATTTTTGTATTTTTGTATTTTTTTGTTATTTATTTTGTATTTTATGTTTATTATTCTTATTTCGTCTATGCCATTCATCCGGTTTCATGTTTCATTACGGCCTTGGTGTGCTATTCTCTATCTTGAGCCAGGGGTCTATTGGAAACAGCCTTTCTACTTCTGCGGAGGTAGTGGTATGAACTACATACATCTTACCCTCCCCAGACCTCACTTTGTGGGAATACACTGGGACTGTTGTTGTTGTTGTTGTATTGTCTAGTAATATGTCAAACTGTACAACTGTTATTGTATGCTAAAGAATTGTGAAAAGGATATTGGAACTTTGATCATTATTCTAGACTGTACTCGACATTTCATATTATGTGGTCCTTTTCTACTGGATAAAGTTTAAGAAAGAAATGAAGATTTTTGAAATTTATGTTGTTAAACATATCATTTGTGTGGTATAAAATGTTTTTGAAGCTTGTGATTTAAAACACGTCATAACATATGTAACTTCATTTCCTTATAATGCCACCATTCGTCATGGTTTCACACATAAAGATTGCTGCACTTGAAGGTCCACATAGGATTTGACATAAACATCTCACACAATCTTCTCTTGTTTCTAACCTTTATATACATATGTGCTGCTTCCACATTCTGATGGATTGATAGTTTTTATCTTGTTTATATTTGTATTGTATACACATTCACCTTAGGTTAAGAGTTTTGTAGATAGAACAGTCATTTTATAGATATATTGGGTCTTACGTTCATCATTCATTTGCGTAAAAATACTGATGGCCATACAATTGTTCAATAGAATTTAACACGTTCCGATAGATAAGTTTACTCATATCACGTGACACTCGCAAAGCTTCTCTCCATTTTAACTATCCTATTTCAATCCTGTATTAAGTTTAGGGAAAATTGCCTAATCAGGATATTATATTTACCAAACATACTGAGCGCTCTGAAATTTTCCCTGTATCACTGGTACAATAGTTTCAGTAATTTGCTCTATATTAGTGAAACAACAATTACTTAGTATAAATAATACAAATGTTCACTTTATGTTTGTTGTTGTTTCACTGATACAAAGTGAATTCACTGATATAGAGCAAATTTAGAAACTGTTGTTACATTTTGTAATTATTCAAACTATCACTACATTTGATAATAAGGATCAAACTGTTTCTCTTTTTACTAACCCTCCCCTCCCCCCCTTCCCCCACGACACGAGAGATGGTTTTTTGCTAATCTATGTCTATGACCTCTGGGGATGTTGTCAAAGCCATCTGCAGCTTAAGGGTATATTACAATCTTCATTTCTAATCAAGGACTTTGGGCATACATCTTACTTTCTTGGCCTGGAAATCTTTCACAATGATGGTGGTTACTTTCGTCACCAACGTAAGTATACCAAAGAAATTTTGGACATGGCTCACCTAACTGATGTGACCATTGTTGACACACCCATGGAGCAGCATTATTCCAAGATTGATGGGGAATCTCTCTCGAACCTGACCCTTTAACGATGCCTTGTTGGAAGCTTGGTCTACTTAACTGTCAGTCAACCTGACATTTGCTCATGCTATTGATATACTTAATCGATTTGTGTCTGAGCCTCGTTACCTTCATCTTACAGTTGTTCTTCACCTTCTGTGCTATCTTCAAGGTCTACTATGACATGGGCCTTTATTACAGTCGTGACTCACCTACTCTGTTACGTGCCTTTTCGGATGTTGATGATGGCAGCTCCCTCCACACCTGTCATCCGACTACTAGGTATTATGTTTTTCTTGGCAACTCCTTGTAGTCTTGGAAGTCGAAGAAACAAGTGACCGTGCCTAAATCATCGACTAAAATAGAATATTGTGTCATGTCGACTACTTGCAGTGAGGTGGTTTGGTTGTGTGTGTTGTTGTATGATTTTGAAATTCACTTTTCTCTCCCACACCCATGTACTGTGATAATGAAAGTGCTGTCAAGATTGCCACCAATCCCCTTTTTTCATGACCGAACCAAACATATTGAGATTGATTATCTCTTTGTTTGAGAAAATTTGATGTCGGTCTTATTTCTCTTCCTCACATTGCCTTTAGAGATCAACTGGCAGATTTTTCACCAACTCTCAAATGAAAAAATGGCATGAGGTCTTTATTGGCAAACTGTTAGTTGACCACTATCAGTTTGAGGCGGTGTTAATCACTATCAATTAGAATTTATACCTTCCATTATATAAAATTATGGTTGATTGATTAGGAGATAGACTGCATGTTATTAGCATAGAATCTGTTTCAATTGTATATAGCATGAATAGTTTTACCATGTATAGTATCTACCATATTAAGCTTTCTTCATAACCTTATAAGATAATACTCTTTCATTTACTTTGTAACCTTATAAAGACCGGTGTTACCTCGGGATAGCCAAGGCTGCTTCATAACCAGGTAGCCAACATGCCCACTCCCCGTCGAGGAACCACTACAGTTAGAACACCCTCATAATGATCCTTGGATAAATCAACAACCATTCTCTAGTCTAACATCAATCTGCCCCCAATTAGCCTCGAGCCCAATGCCAGATCTCAAGCATGTTCGACTAAGTAGCCTTTTTCCGTGCTACGAGAGTAGATCATTTCACACTGAGGCGACGGGTCGACTTTTTTGGCCTATTAAAAAGCCAAAAGCTTAGAAGTCAAAAGATCCTAGAAGTCACCTCAAAAGCCTTTTTATCTTCATTTCTTAGAATTTCCATGTGAGAAATCTCTCAACCTTCTTACTGCTTGCATTTTTCTATTCTTTTGAGCAATGTTAACACTTGTATTTATTTTCTCCTTGGAGGTTTGGCCTAAAGGAAATTAATATGATTGACCTTAACCCACTTGTCTTTAACCCCTTTTTACAAATTTTAATGTTAATCAGAATGCCGATTTTGGGCTAAACAATGAGGCTGTCCAATGTGAACTCAGATTTAATCGCCCCCAATATTGGAGGTACCAAACATTGGGTGAAAAAAAAAATTCCCTTTCTTTCTCTTCAACCTACTCTTTCCATTTCCCAATTCCTAAATCCTAAGAGAAGAAGTCAGTGAATAATTCATCTGCAACGTTAACTCAAACCAAACAAGAAATAATGTGGCATTCCTATTTTGTGTTCTACACATACTTTCACTTGCTTTGTTATGTCTCCTATTTTTGGTAGATCCATTGTGGGTAAAATCATATATGGATCGGAGCTGAATATCTATAGTAAAAGGAAGCAACTCACAAAATAAATATAAAAATCTTGAAATGGGGAAAGTAGGGATTAAAATTTGCACCGTATTGAAAATGTCTCTTCCCAAAGTAGTATGAAGCCTATCAACCTCGAATATAGTAACATGAAGAGTACCATGTAGCAGAAAGTGTGCCATCCTTCCTTATTTCCCTGCAATCTACTTCTGGCAAATGTGAATCAAGGATCATAGCAGAGGCGGATGTAGCACATCGACGCCGAGTTCATCTGGATCCAGTAATTTTAATGCAGAGCAAGATTTACAAGTAAGAAAATCCACAAAAATTGTAACAGAATAGTAGACATGAACCCATGACTTGAGAGATATGATAGTGTTCAATGCTAAGAACCCTGAATGTTGAACTCATAAAATTTGAATTCTGAATGTGTTTTTGGATCCAGGGGACCCGAAGCTTTATTTGTAAAATC
Source organism: Capsicum annuum (assembly GCF_002878395.1). Lineage (NCBI taxonomy): Eukaryota > Viridiplantae > Streptophyta > Magnoliopsida > Solanales > Solanaceae > Capsicum > Capsicum annuum. Next base: position 55,743,751 of record NC_061118.1, on the reverse strand, counting down.
AGATGAAGTACAATGCGAAGAAGAAGATGATGATGATGATTTAGGCTTCATTAAAGTGATTAACGTAGTTTAAAAACTAGAGCTCACGAAGAAAATCTTCAGATAACAGTAAGTTCAGAGGAGATATCGATATAGTAGCCATGTATGTATGTGTATAGACGTTGACCTTCATCTTTCCTCTCTAACAGCAAGTGTGAACTAAAAACAACATTAGAAAACTTCTTTTTTTTAAAAAAAAAAAAAATAGTAGTAAAAGAACTCCAAATATAACCATGAATAAAGAAAAAGTAAGGTTCATGGTAATCGAAATTAATATAATTACTAAGGTAGTAATTATTAGTCTATTTATTACGCTGACTTGTTTGTTTGTCATGACTCATGATGTAATTACTGGTGTACTTTTTGTTTGCACAAATATAATTACACGGTTATATTAAATTTTTAAAATAAAAATTAATCCTAAAAAGTTATATTAGAAATATAAAAGTCTTTATAAATGACTAGTTTAACCGCACGTGTTTCGCATGTGTAACGTTTAATTATTAAAAATTAAATAATTTTATCTATTGTGGAGATTTTAATTAATCGTAAAAAGTTCAAATCACTTTTCAAAGATTCTCTCTATATATATATTAGGGGTTATTCTAAAAAATAGACCCAAATTAGAGTGACTTTTAAATTTTAGCCCCAAATAAAATAGCTTTGTTAAAATAGCTTTTACTTCTTAAGTCATATTTTTTGGACGAAAATACCCTCCTCTAAAATATTCGTTGTTCAATCTCTTTTGTAGTTTTTTTATTCCAAATTCCAGAATCAACCCATGCGATGGCTCTCTAAAGCCCGAGGCTAAGTTACCTAAACCGTTAAATCTCTTTCTTTCTCTCTTTCTTCCAAATTTCAGAATCGACTTTCAAACATTCGCAGAATCGATTTTTGCCGGAAGGGTTCTTCAGGTATGAAATTCATCATCAAAAGTCATTGTGGTAATTTTAGCTTATTGATGCATTGTGGTAATTTTATCTCGTTATATAATTAGCATATTGATTTGATTTTTGGGGAGGTGAACGTAAGCTGAACTTCGGATATGCTATTGTTGTAGTAACATATTTACCATTGAGGAATTCCGTCGAAAAGGTTGTGTGGAGTTTATTATTGTGGTTATAATTATGTTTGAGTTATTGTGGGGGTTGGTCTTGGAGGGAAAGGCCGCTAATATGGGAGTTGACGTTGATCGCAACATATTTTGGGAAGGCCAAACGTATAAGGTCAAGGTGGTACAAGAAATTAGTTCCAAGTATTGCAAACTAGTGGTATAATTAGCATTAGAAGATGATGAGAAATTTTATCAAACAGGTTGTGGGGACTTTGTTATTGTGGAACTTACCTTAAAACCTAGGATTGTAGAGTTTCTATCAATTCATAAAGTTAATATCATATACTCTAGATAATGACTATAAGTGAGCAGTTTCTAAGGCTGCAATCATTGAAAATGACAAATCAAATAGCTGACCTTTTAAACCTCTAAAGTCCAATGTGTTCAATTTTCTTGTTCAAGATGTGGTGTGAATGGTGTAGACATTAATAATCATTTTCCTAGTTTTCAACATGTGTATCTTATGAGGGTCCTCTAGTTAGTACAAATGAGTTTTGCAATTAGCTGTTAGATTACTCCACACCACATTTTAAAGACACTAGAAAATATCTGGCACTTTGCTAGATTGAATCCAAAAATAGCACACACACAGAGTATTGTTAATGTTGTTTCAACATTTTTATCCATTCAAGATTGTGTTTTTATGCTATTTTTGGTCCTAAATTACAGTCATATGTACAAGCAAAAAATCAGGCTGACTTATACTCTCCGAAGAATTAAGGTTTCATCGTTTGAATTTAGATAGCTTTAAGACTCCATACATCCAGCATTGTATTCTTGAGATATAAGTTGTGCGTGCATGAAACCTTAGGCTAAATTTTCTTTTACAAAATGTAAGTTTCCAACTTTTGATAATTGACTATATCTTCTATTGCAGGCTAATATCTGATGTTTCGAGTGATCTTACTATAGAAGTTGGATCAGCCAGTTTTGCTCTTCACAAGGTACAAAAATAAAGTGTGCAATCTTTATTCCTCTCGTATAATTTAATCTACCGCTTTTCATCATCATTGCAATGCTCAAGTCTATGGAAAAATAGAAGTTGTGCAAAGAAATGGCTAGTCTAAAGTACCTTGAAAAAGATTGATGTTTTAGCCGTTATAAGTAGGCTACCAATACCAATAAAATTGTGTTGAGGAGAAAAGAAAATTCAATAGCCATATGCAAAAATAGAACTACAGAACTTAAGTTATGTGTTTCGTGTTAAAATTAAGAAAAATGAAAGAAGAATATCTTGGATACATTTCTAATGTGATTGCTAATTTGTCATTATTTGCAGTTCCCTCTGGTTTTGCAAAGTGGAAGAATTAGAAAGCTGCTGCTAGAGGCGAAGGATACAAAGGTTTCAAGAATCAATCTTACTGGTCTTCCTGGCGGATCTGATGCATTTGAACTTGCTGCAAAGTTCTACTATGGAGTGAACGTTGAGATTACTATATCAAACGTGGCGTTACTCAGATATGCAACCAGGTTCATGGAAATGATAGAAGATATCTCCGAGAAAAACCTGGAAATTCGTACTGAGGTATTCCTTAAGGATGCGGTATTTCCAAACATATCCAACTCGATATCTGTTCTTCATCGCTGTGAAACATTACTTCCGATATCTGAAGAAGTCAATCTTGTTAGCCAGTTAATAAACGCAATTGCAAACAATGCTTGTAAAGAGCAGCTAACATCTGATTTGTCAAAGCTAGAGTATAATTTTTCACCCAAACCTATTCAGTGCGTTGATTCTGAGACACCATCAGACTGGTGGGGAAAATCACTCGCGGTGCTAAATCTGAATTTCTTTCAGAGAGTTTTGTCGGCAGTAAAAACAAAAGGTCTTAAACAAGACATTATCAACAGAATTTTGATAAATTATGCCCAGAATTCTCTTAAGGGCTTGTTCATCATGGACCCTCAGTTGGTTAAAAGAAGTTTCTTGGACTTGAATTTGCAGAAAAGACAAAGGATCATCGTCGAAACAATAGCAAGCTTACTACCAACATAATCCAGGAAAAACGCAGTGCCAATGGCATATCTGCAATAGCAACATCAGCATCGACTTCCTGCAAGTCTGATCTAGAGAGGCGCATTAGTATGTAGCTTGATCAGGCAATTCTTGAAGATATTCTCATACCTACAAATCGACATGGAAACAATCACAACCTTCTCTATGATATAGATTCTATCTTGAGGATCTTTTCCCTTTTCTTGAAATTGAAAAATTTTGCTCAAGAGGCAAAAGTTTATTCTTTAATTGCACTGATTAGATTATTAACATATATAAAACTCTTGCCTCATGGGCAAGACTTTAGAAAATTGTTGAAATTGAAAACTTTTACCTAAGAGGCAACCATTTATTCTTTAATTGCACTGATTAGATTATTAACATATATGTGACTCTTGCCTCATGGGCAACACTTAATTTAGAAAATTATTGAAATTGAAAACCTTTGCCCAAGAGGTAAAAGTTTTTTCTTTAATTGCACTGATTAGATTATTAACATATATGCAACTCTTGCCTCATGGGCAAAACGTAGTTAAGAAAAATATTAAAATTGAAAAATTTTGCCCAAGAGACAAAAGTTTATGCTTTAATTGCACTGATTAGATTAGTAACATATATGCAACTCTTGCCTCATGGGCAAGATTTAATTTAGAAAATTATTGAAATTGAAAACTTTTGCCCAAGAGGCAACATTTTATTCATAAATTGCATTGATCAGATTATTAACATATATGCAACTCTTGCCTCATGAGCAAGACTTAATTTAGAAAATTATTGAAATTAAAATTTTTTGCCCAAGAGACAAAAGTTTATTCTTTAATTGTACTGATTAGAT
>NC_061118.1:55641300-55736767 GCF_002878395.1 Capsicum annuum | reverse complement strand
CCAAGAGACAAAAGTTTATTCTTTAATTGTACTGATTAGATTATTAATATATATGCAACTCTTGCCTCATGGGCAAGACTTAGTTTAGTAAATTGTTGTACTAGTTGTTAAGTGTGTTATGTGTCCAAGCTTCTAATCACTTAAGCTTTATACTGTTAAGAAGTAATTTTAACTTTCTAATATTTGTATTTAAGAAAAAGTATGGAAAACAAGATATTTCACAAAACACCAGCAATGTCAAACAATGTACATGAAAAAAATAAATAAACACATGGTTGTCTCAGTAGCAAAAGAACTAAAAAACACCCTTCCCCCTTCCCTAGAGCCTGGGGCAACATATGTTGCGCACACATCAATAATTTCATTCAACACAACTACTGGAAAAGCATGTCGTTCCCCCTCATGTGTTCTTCTTATCCTAGAACCAGGCTTCTAACAGAAAAGAAGCTGGTTCACATCTTGCTGCATTGCCATATTTAGACGTGCTGTACTTTCAGTGCACACCATTAAGATTCCCAACTGCTGCCTTCTGATGAAAAGAAACCATCAATTTCGAGCATTCCTTGTCGTAGAAAATAAGGCACACAATTACACATCTTTGTCTATTCGATAAAGGGATGTACATTTACAAGTATCTTTAAAAACAAAATATACTTACAAAATCTGATTCTTGTCGTAGCTGCTATGCTTCTCGCAGGTTGCATTCCACTCCTTGGACACACCGAGAGTGCACTGAGCAGTAAAAGACAGTTGCAGCAGCTAGCATTAATGGTGGGAATCTAAGCATTTCGTATTCAATCAGACATAGCTCGATCAAGAAGAAAGACACGAGCTCCACCTGATTTAAACACTGACAAAAAATTGTATGAGTAGTGATTCAGATTGTTGCGTTACTTCTTCATGTGACAAAGACATTTAATCGACCTTCTTATCAGACTAAAAGACTTTAAGGAACCGCCGTATTAACACATAAGTTGTAGGTACTGTCATGCTGAACTGTAAGGCGTTAACCATCAACTTCTCTTGTGGATAAGAAAACGATTGAAATCATTTAGCGAGGAAGAATAAGATGGAGATACAAGTCCTGATAATGTAAGATTTGGGTCTTTAAACTAACCATTTCAAGCACTTCTTTTCTGGCATAAGCCTTGTGTGAGATCAAAATTAGATCCTCCACTACAGGTACAAAAACCTCTTCATACTTGTAGGCAAGAAGCAAAGCTGTTATTCCAATAAGCTGAAATTTTTTCCTAATCACTAACTGAACTGCCAGGAATCTATCGATGAGATTCATAGTCCAATACAAGGTCTCCTCCATCAGTTCAAATTTGTAGTAAACCTATAAATTGGATTAAATGTTAAATGACATCTAAAATTATCACATTCTTCTTCATAAAACTCACAAATAACATGCAACAACAAACACTATATACCTCAATCAGTCAGTCAAGGAGGATGTCTCTCATCCTCTCATTGATATCAAATTGTTATCCCATATAGTTTGGAGGGATATAGCCAGCGAGTTGCAATTGAAAATGACATTAAAAGAAAGGGGTAAAAAATACACCTATATTTCTTTCTAGATTTCCAATTAAAATTGAAACAGTAATCATCCTTGATAGAATGGTATCACAACAGAAACAACCCAAGTATACCCTCCGTGTGTCTATATATCTTATGTTCTGCACCTATTATTTTACGAACTAAAAATTGCAATCCATATTGAAATTAGACTAGCTTTTGTGAGTAATTTGGCAATCTATTAAGCTTAATGAGATCTTATCCAAAAGAATTAGATAATCAATTGAAAAATATGGGACTTCTGCTAACTCTACACGCCATAATCCTAATGAGCATGTACAACAACAACAACAAATCCAGTGTATTCCCACACAGTGAGGTAATGAGCATGTACAAGTTGTAAACAAAAAAAAACTTCTAATAAACAAATAGGGAGAGTAGAGATTGTAGACACCTAATTTTGTCCCTCCCGAAGTTTAATTTTATTCATTTTTAGTTCACCTTACCATGTGTCCAACCCCATGTAGTTATATCCTACAAAAATACAAAAAAAAAATAAAAAAAAATACCTCTAACTAATTTATCTTATCCTAACAATCTACCCAATCAAAAGCTTCCACCCCCTTACCCACTCATATTTTTTTTATCCTCACAATATTCATCATAGAGGGACCCATTTTTTTCCATTAAAAAGGAGTATATACACAGCAACATAGATGCACGGTCAGTGGGGGAATTTTTGGATTAACTTTCATTTTTCTCCATAGAATGCACTCACATACCATCACTGAGTATCACACACACGAACAGATTCTCGAATACATAGAGAGAGATCAAGAGAGATAGAGAGAGATAAAGGTGAGAATTGAAGGAAAGGTAGAGGTGGTGTTTGGTCACTGCTTCGGCGACTGTGTCGCCGGAAAACGTCAATAGTCAATGGAAAAATATGAAATTGGTGATCGAAAAACACCAACCCACCACTACTCAACAGCCAAAAATGCTGAAACCAGCGAGAATACCCAAAACTCTAATAAAAACTTAACAACCCGCCTCCTTTTGTCTCTATTTGACCTCGCCGGAGCTCCGGTGAGATGGAAACAACAAATTCAGTTCCGGGTATGCCGAGATCTATAGATGGTTAAGTCGAAATTTGTAATTTTGGGTTTGTAAGTTGAGGATTTAATTTGAGTTGGATTTGTCGTTGTCGTGGCTCAATTTGAGGTTCGCAAAAGTGTATTTTCTTATAATATTCTCCGAAAATTTTGAATCAGGTCCATTTCTAACCTCTACTATTTGATTTCTTTATTTACGATATCCGATGTTATAGATGGAATGCTTTGGTTGATGATATGATCTTGATTATGCGGTTGAGCAAGTCTAATTATTTTGGGTGATTCTACGTTGAAGTTGGTTAATTAATCGAAAATGATTTATTGTTTGAGCATATTTGAATCTTTGTTATAGGTTGGTTGATGTTGAATTTGAATGTGGAAACTTGAATTGGAATTCGAAGCATTAATTAATTATTTTGTGAATGAATGCGGGAAGGAAATGGTCTTGATAAAAGTAAATTTGGATAATTTTAATTCATTGATTTTGTTGAACACGATAGTATCATGATAGTCGGATGGGCAAATGTAGGTTCGGGTAAGCAAATTTAGAACTTGTGTTTTGGTTGAATGTTTGAATATGCGTGCGAATATTTCTTCCTAGTTTATCGTATTTGATTCGAGTGTATTCGTTTGGCCGGGGAATGCCCCGAGGTTTCATGTATTTATTCACCTGAGAATGCCCCGATGCATTATGTCTTCGAAGGAGGTTCGTTATCAAGGCCCAAGGCATCGGTTGAAGCATTGGAGCTTAGTCTAGGACTAGCTTAGAATAGGATTTATATTTTTCGCATTTTCTATTTTTGGATTGTAATAATTGGACTGAACATTATAATTTTGGATTTGTTTGTTTGTTTGATTGATTTGTTTTGTATGTTTTTTTTTTGTGTGGTTTATACACTCTTAGTGTCAAATTAGCCAATATGTTCCACCAAGCGACCGTGGTCGAACCACGGGATCGAGGGGTGCCTAACACCTTCCCCTCGGTCAACAGAATCCTTAGCTGGAATCTCTGTTCGCAAACCAGTTTAAAGAGTCAAATGGTTTTGAAAAGGATTTTTCAATGGTGACTTGGCACACCTGATTATGCCAAGTGGCGACTCTGATTTCAAATGTAAAAACAATCCTTTTTCAAAACAAATCATTTTCTTTTGTCACTTAATAATAAAAACCCTTTCAAACCCAAAACCGAATCTTTTTTGGATGTTGAAAAAAGGGGTGTGACAGCTCTGGCGACTTTGCTGGGGATCTTTTCAGAATTCGAGCTTATTTTTGGAGTCGTATCGGCTTTGTTTGGCATTATGGGTGTATAAACATTGTTTATGATTAATGTTTGTGTTATTGTTATCACTGTTGTGCGTTTTCATGCTCTTTGTGTACAGTATTTATCCTATATATTACCGTTTTTATATCTAGCATCATGTGTCTACGCCCAGGTCTTCTTTCTGCAACAAGTCCATAGTACACGTGTTGTACACGACCTCTAGTTGAGTCACCCTTATTTTTAGGGGGAGCCGTCGGTGTTATGGAGTAGGTGGAAAGCAAAGCAGCCACTATCGACTATATGCTCCCCCGAACACCCTTGTTAGTGAACCCCAACGTACGTCAGCCTTTAGGTCACGCTTATGTGTATCATATTGAGATATAGTGGGGACCACTTGGTCCTTTGTAGGAGACTCACCTCTAAAGCATCCCTATGTGCTAAATGTTACATCTTTGAGGATAACGTGGTCATTTGACGGACTGATTTGGGAAAAACATGTGTTAGAAGTAAAGTGCGTGGGTAATGAAAAAAACAAGCAAAAAAAACAGAGTTTCATAGTTTTTAGAGTTTTTTATGGCTTTTATTTTTCAAAATTCCAAAATTCAAAAGGACTTTTTTACCTCCCGCACTTATTTTCTCAAAAACATCAAAAAGATTTTCCTTTGTCTCGTTTAGCATGCATTCATAATTCGAAAACTTCAAAAAGATTTTTTTCATTCATAGGATGTGTTTATAAAAGAAAAATGCAAAAAAAAAAAAAGAAGATGTTAGAATTTTTTTACATTTCGTATAACGAAAATACCAAAAAAAATTTCTTTCATAGTTGTTGATGTCATTTTTCTGTGAAATATCAAAATGAAAACTCAAAAGATTTTATTAACATGGTTCATCGTCTTTCTTTGGTCGTATCTCTTAAGTTAGGGTCTAGCCTGTTATTTAATCATTAATTGTCCAATCTGGACGAACTACGCACCCCTGATTCTCCTCTTTCGGGATGTGAGATACGTAGACAGCCTTTTGTTGGTTCGGGGATCTTATTTAAAAAAAAAAATTAAAAGGATTTTTTTTTCACTCTTCATTTAGAGTAGGTGTTTCATACATGTATTGAAAAGAAAAATACAAAAAAAAAAATTTCTCAATAGTCGTAGGTTTCATTTTTGGTTGATCTTATTTCAAAAATTCAAAAAGATTTTCTTCACTCTTCATTTAGAGTAGGCGTTTCATATACATCTTTAAAAGAAAACTACAAAAAGATTTTTATTTAATAGGTTCAAGTTTCATTTTCATATGAAATTCAAAATTGAAAAACCCCAAAAGATTTTTCTTTGGTAATCATAGGTTTCGTTTTGTACAGGTATTTTAAAAGTAAAAAATGCAAAAAGATGTTCGTCAATTCTTTTGACAAATTGTTATTTTCTTTTCTTCTTAAAGTTTCAAGCAAAAAAATGAAAAAAGAGTTTAATTTGCCATTTTGGGCAAGACTTCATGAAGTACGCACGCCTGATTCTCCCCTGTCGGGGGTGAGATACGTAGGCGCCCTTCTAGGGTTCGGTGATTTTTTTCAAGAAAAAAAAGAGGTTTTGAAAAATGTTGAACTCTAACATATTTGTTGCCTCTTGTTCAGTTAGTTTAAGGTGGTTGGTTTGTGGTTTCTTGGCTGGTCCTCCATATCACACCAAATCCAAGGAAGGGTTAGTTATGTTTAACAAGGATATAGAGAGTGGCATCATGGATGAAACAAAGAGTCAGGAAATTGAGAGTTTAAAGAAAGAGAATTTGAGACTGAGACAACAAATGATGGGAATGTACCGAGCTTGGGGTAGTGGGCTGCCTCCACCTTCGTTCCCCACTTTTGACCCTACAAATACCTTGAGTCTTCCAGCAAAATCGGAAAGTCAGTTTCCTACTGTTGTTGATGAACTACAGCATGCCTCAGAATCCATTCCACGCCAGATGCACCTCAACACTTCCACCACTCTTTCTTTATCTCCTCAGTATAAGTCTACCACATTCACAGCACCACATACCGTCTGTGCTTTTGTTGGTCAACCTTCTACTAAGGCTTCCACTTTGTCTATCAATCTAACGATTGTGCTTCCCCAGTCCACTAGTGACTCCACGTTCAATACTATTGATGATCATTGGTATACTCTTGAGCCTACAGTTAAGTTAAGTGAACTGCCAAAATTTCTTACTAAGAAGCCTAGCATGCCAAAAGAGCCAGAGAAAATGGTTGGGAAAGTGAAGAGTGTAGAAAATGATATGAAAAATTCTCCTGGACTTATGGACTATGAAGATGTTTCATATAAAAACTGGGGCATGTCTTTAAGTGTTTAACTTCCTCCCAGCTTTGAGACATTAAAATTTTGGGAGCCTGATAGATAGAAGGATTCTGTAAAACATTCGGGACGACATTGCAATCAACCAAGGAAAACTAAAGGAAAGAAGAAGGAAAACGCACCTATTGTCATAACAGGGCCAAAGCAGAGTTTGAGAGGTCCAACCCACCAATACTGTCAGCCTCAATCCCGAGCTTACATATCAGATCCACATAACCACTTGCAACAAGGTTTCTTTCTCCGAAATCTAAGAAATCCCATTCCACTTCCTCGATATCCTGTGAATAATGCACAATTGTATGCTCATCCATCTTCTTATCCACAATGGCATGCACCTGTCCCTCAACATTGTCCTCGACCCCCACAAATTTACCAAGGGACCTCTAAATCCAAATTTCATCCGAGGCCAGAGTTTGGAAAGAGGAGGAAGGAAAAAGATAATTTCACTCCTATTGGGGAATCTTATGCCAGTTTATTCTAGAAATTGGTACAGCAGGGCATGATCACTCCTCTCCTTAGGTATACTCCTGACCCGCAGTCAAGAAGCTTTGATCCTAATGTGCGATGTGCATATCATTCTGATGTTCAGGGTCATAGTACTGAAGATTGTCGCACTTTGAAAAGAGAAATAGAAAAGATAATTCAAGATAAATTGATTGTGGTGCAAAACATTGGCCCTTCGACCATACCACAGAGTTCTTTACCAGCACGCGGTACTGCACAATATGTGGGAGGCAACGAGTTAAGCATGGGGATCCAGAGCTTATTTGTTGAAAGAAATGTGTCTGACAGTGATGGAAGCTCCAGTCATGTTGATATGCAAACCAGTGGCTAATATGTCAGGCTGAGCAATTGAAAAGTCACTCCTCTCCCTACTAGAAAGAGGTCTGGTAGTTTGTTTTGTCTTCTTTTTTGTTTTTCGAATTATTTCAGGATTGTATTTTGGGATCTATCTTATTTTGTCCCTTTGTCATTTATGTTCAAACCCTTCTATCTTTTATTTTTATTAAATGGAGTGTTCCCTTTTTCTTTGTGTTTTAAATATGTGTTGTTTGTTTGTTTTTTTACATAGTACATTTTATGTTGACTCTAGTGATATGATATGCTAGTGAAATTTACAGCTAGATCTTAACATCCAGTTTAAGAATGAAAATTGAATCAGAGGGTTAAAGTTAGAAAAAGAGAGCATCTGAGGAAATAGATAGAGTGCTGGGGCATTTGGTGATCAAGTGGAAACCTTCTTTGAAAATTAAGTCTATTTATTTGAAAATCGTGAGAATAACTTGGTCATCAATTGAAAGACATGTCTTAATTAGGTCAAACAGTGTCTATATGATCCTATCAAGAGGAACAGGAAGAAAATTAGCTCCACGAAATCATGAGTCCTTCAACATGAGGAATGTACAACAAAGTGGAGTTGTATGCTGGGCAAGTGTAAAAAAAGAGGTGGCACACATGCTCGGGGCAAGTTAGTGTTGTAAAACATTATAAGTGATCTTGATTGTGCACTTTCACATTGCATGCTATGTACTAGCATTTTCAAGAATTGATATGAAAAAGGCATTTCATTATGCTAACCAAACACCGTGTCATCCTTGGTGAAAACCCTTGCGGGCACCATAAGGCGATGGTAAGTTGAGAGATATAAAAATGAGAGAGTTTTATTGGTGAAAACCCTCACGGGCACCATAAGGCGATAGTGAGCCGAGAGAAAATGAAAGAAGCTTGTTGACGAAACCCCTTCAAGGCGCCACTAGCCGAATGGGGTCTTAAATGTAATTGACCTAAGAAAACAACTCAGTTTCAAAGCCATTAACTCAACAACAATGGGTAGAAAGTTTGGATGAAAATATCAAGATGCTTAATCCAAAATGCATGGCATAATCATTAATATTGACTGTCATTTTTAGATAAATTTTTTGTTTCTTTGTTTTAAAAGGGGACATTCATTGTCTTTTCTTTCTTCTCTTTATTTTAATTTTTATCTTTCTTAAGCCAGTTATCAAAACAAAAATTGTCATTCTTTTTTTTTGTTTCTTGTCTTTGAGTCAAGTCCGTGTCAAAACAAGTGAGAAAAGATTTCAAAACTGGCTACCAGCTTCTTTAATTGCACAAAGCAAGAAAAAAGCTAGCACATAAAAGAGACATGATTGTAAGCCCAAAAAAGGGCATGCAGGAAGTTTTGTCAACAGAGAAGTCAGGGAGCTCATGGAAATACCAAGGTTCAAAGGGTTTATTTGAGAAACACGACAAAGCAGAAATACTGTGTTTGTTTCAGAGTCACTCTTAATAAGATGAGTTTGAGTCAATGATACAGCAAGTCAATGACATATGCTAATGGTTGGAAGCAAAGCTAAATATGACGGGGGCAGGAGCAATTGCCTCAAAAGCCAAAACCACAAACTAGCCACTATGTTTTTAAACTCACAAGTTTTCTTTATATGTAATAGGAATACATGTTGCATTCAGATCAAGGATTTCAGAGCCTAAACATCAAAGGCCGTAATTTCTCACCTCAACAAATGCAAGAGGCAAGGTTGCTGCACAGGTTTGGTAACCAAAATCATGGTAAAACTCATAATTCAAGATCTCTAGGAGACGCAGTTCCTTGTTTTGATAATTCAAAAATCATTGATAAGGAAACACACTTCCTTGATTGGGTAATTCGAATTTTGCTTCTTAGTTAATGTACTTCCTAACTTAAGTCTTGATTCCTAGAAGACGTACCTTTTAGTCGAGTCATCCCCTTTGATTCCTATAAGACGTACCTTTTAGTCGAGTCATCCCTTTTGATTCCTATAAGACGTACCTTTTAGTCGAGTCATTCCAATTAACTCATAGAAAATGCATTTCTTTATTTGGGATAATTTTCTTTTCAGTTTTGATGTGATTTCAGGAGCATGCCCGAAGCACAGGGCGAATAAATGGAAAACCAAGCAACAAGGTGAAGAAATTGAAAGTTAAACAGATTGAAAAATAGCAAATCAGGAGCCCGCCTGCAGAACAGGGTGAAGAAATTGAAAGCATAGCAACAAGTTGATGAAATAGCAAGTCAGGAGCCCGCCTGCAGAACAGGGTAAAGAAATTGAAAGCATAGCAACAAGTTGATAAAAATAGCAAGTCAGGAGCCCGCCTACAGATTAGGGTGCAGAAGTTGAAAGCATGGCAACAAGTTGACGAAATAGCAAGTCAGAAATCCAGGAGAACAGGGTGAAGAAATTGAAAGGCAAGCGACACGTTAAAGAAATAGCAAGTTACGAGCCCACCTGAAGAACAGGGTGCAGAAGTTGAAAGCATGGCAATAAGTTGATGAAATAGCAAGTCAGGAACCCCCCTGGAGAACAGGGTGAAGAAATTGAAAGGCAAGCGACAGGTTAAAGAAATAGCAAGTCAGGAGCCCGCCAGAAGAATAGGGTGATGAAACTCAAGTCAAGAGTCCAAAAGAAGTTGTATAGATAGGATTTTTGTAATTTCATTTATGCTTTAACTTGTAATTTTCATTTTAATGTAATGACAGAGCCGTGGACCGCAACCTTGATGGAGCCTCACTCGACTCTCCAACTCGGCATAGTCCTTCTCTTTCCAATCCTTGAAATACCCGTGACTTGAGTCTCTCATAACTTAGGTAGGTAGGATGTCTTAAGTCAAGACCCGGTTGTCCTTCTTCCTTCTGTTTCTTTCTTCGAATAATGGTCGGGTCAAAATTTGGTCTCGCTGTCTACTTCTTTGTCTAAAAACACTTCGTGTTTACATTCAAAGGGGGCATGATGTAGATACCTAATTTTGTCCCCCCCCCTCCCCGAAGTCTAATTTTATTCATTTTTAGTTCACCTTACCATGTGTCCAACCCCATGTAATTATATCCCACAAAAATACAAAAAAAAATAAAAAAAAATACCTCTAACTAATTTATCTTATCCTAACAACCTACCCAATCAAAAGCTTACACCTCCCTACCCACTCACATTTTTTTATCCTCACAATATTCATCGCAGAGGGACGCATTTTTTTCATTAAAAAGGAGTATATACACAGCAACATAGATACACGGTCAGTGGGGGAATTTTTGGATTAGCTTTTATTTTTCTCCATAGAACACACTCACATACCATCACTGAGTATCACACACACGAACAGATTCTCGAATACATAGAGAGAGATCAAGAGAGATAGAGAGAGATAAAGGTGAGAATCGAAGGAAAGGTAGAGGTGGTGTTTGGTCACTGCTATGGCGACCGTGTCGTCAAAAAACGTCAATAGTCAGCGAAAAAATGTGAAATTGGCGATCGAAAAACACCAACCCACCACTACTCAACAGCCAAAAACGCCGAAACCAGCAAGAATACCTAAAACTCTGATCGAAACTTAACAACCCTCCTCTTTTTGTCTTTATTTGACCTCGCCGGAGCTCCGGCGAGATGGAAACAACAAATTCAGTTCCGGGTATGCCGAGATATATAGATGGTTAAGTCGAAATCTGTAATTTTAGGTTTGTAAGTTGAGGATTTAATTTGAGTTGGATTTGTCGTTGTCGTGGCTCAAGTTGAGGTTCGCGGAAGTGTATTTTCTTATAACATTCTCCGAAAATTTTGAATCAGGTCCATTTCTAACCTCTACTATTTGATTTCTTTATTTACGATATCCGATGTTATAGATGGAATGCTTTGGTTGATGATATGATATTGATTATGCGGTTGAGCAAGTCTAATTATTTTGGGTGATTCTACGTTGAAGTTGGTTAATTAATTGAAAATGATTTATTGTTTGAGCATATTTGAATCTTTGTTATAGGTTGGTTGATGTTGAATTTGAATGTGGAAACTTGAAAGTCGAAGCATTGATTAATTATTTTGTGAATGAATGCGGGAAGGAATTGGTCTTGGTAAAAGTAAATTTAGATAATTTTGTTTCATTGATGTTGTTGAACACGATAGTATCATGATAGTCGGATAGGCAAATGTAGGTTCGGGTAAGCAAATTTAGAACTTGTGTTTTAGTTGAATGTTTGAATATGCGTGCGAATATTTCTTCCTAGTTTATCGTATTTGATTCGAGTGTATTCGTTTGGCCGGGGAATGCCCGAGGTTTCATGTATTTATTCACCGGGGAATGCCCCAATGCATTATGTCTTCGAAGGAGGTTCGTGATCAAGGCTCAAGGCATCGGGTGAAGCATTGGAGCTTAGTCTAGGACTAGCTTAGAATAGGATTTATATTTTTCGCATTTTCTATTTTTGGATTGTAATAATTAGACTGAACACTATAATTTTGGATTTGTTTGTTTGTTTGATTGATTGGTTTTGTATGGTTTATACACTCTTAGTGTCGAATTAGCTGATATGTTTCACCAAGCGACTGTGGTCGAACCACGGGATCGAGGGGTGCCTAACACCTTCCTCTCAGTCAACAGAATTCCTTAGCTGGAATCTCTGTTCGCAAACCAGTTTAAAGAGTCAAATGGTTTTGTAAAGAATTTTTCAATGGTGACTTGGCACACCAGATTATGTCAAGTGGCGACTCTGATTTCAAATGTAAAAACAATTCTTCTTCGAAACAAATCGTTTTTTATTTTGTCACTTAATAATAAAAACCCTTTCGAACCCAAAACCAAATCTTTTTTAGATGTTGGAAAAAGGGGTGGGACAGAGATAACATCTATATATATATATATATATATATACATAAATTGAAATAGTAAGAGAAAATCACCTATTGCTTTTATCAAAAGATATATTTTTTTTTTTTTTAAAAAGGTACGTCTCCAAAAACGCTCTCCAGGTGCAGCTAGCTAACGTGCCCCAGCCATGGGCAGGAGGCTGACGAACACGACCCTAGCTAGAAAATCGACGATGAAGGCTCCAATACAGGGATAGAAGCTGGCTACAGGTGGAAGTGGACTATCAAATAGTGGAGTTGGACTATCAAATAGTGGATTTTATGCAAAAGGCAATAAAACAGTAGCAGGGTTAAAAGGACAAGTAGAGACAGGGGCACGAACTCCGGTGAAGGTATCTGAACCAACATCGGCAAAGGTGCGGGTACAAGAATGGTCGACTTGTATCAACACAGATGGGACGAAGCTCTCTTGGGCGGATGAAGTAGATATTGAAGAAGCTCAATCTAGTGGAACTATTGGGGGAAAACCTCCAGAGGTACAATCGATATGGAAGGATTATGACATCTTGAAGTTAACAAATACAGAATTTAAACTTGAATATATTGATCTAGAACAAGTGGGCAACCAGTTGATAGGTGATATTGACTCGGAGGATATCGAAATGGAGGTGGAATACTGGAAAAATGCACTGGCTTGTTATGTCCTTGGGGCTCATCCCCCTTTTTCGATTTTGAATGGATTTATTCAAAGTATTTGGGGGTAATATGGATTAAACAAGATAGCAATGATGAAGAATGGAATTGTGTTAATAAGATTTGACAATAAGGAAGGCAAAATGGAAGCACTACAGGGAGGAATCTACTACTTCGACAATAAACCATTTATTGTCAGGGTCTCACCTGAGATGGAGTTCTCAAAAGATAAGTTATTGACAGTGCCAATTTGGATTAAATTACCAGGGCTGAACTTTAAATACTGGAGCCCCAAAGGCTTGAGTGAAATTAGAAGTTTAGTAGGTCGGCCACTCACGGTGGATAAGTCTACTGAGAAGAAAATGGGCTTTTAAGTTTTGCTTAGGGTGTGTATCGGTTGGTTTGGTTCGGTTTATCGATATTTTTAAATATATAAAATTAATAAGATATTTTTTATCGGTTTCAGTTTATCGATTTTTGGTCTTTAACGGTTCGATTTTCGGTTTAACCAATAAGAAAATACTTATAAAATAGAAATAATAATAACTAACATAAAAAAATAAAATCTTAATTACCGTCAAAACTTATGCAATGCATTTTAGTTTACAAGAATCTTTAAATTTGAATTGAATGTTAGTTAGGCAAAAAATTAATTGTTGGAAGCTATAAATGCTTCAAGCTTTTTATTACGATAATAGCCGAACTTTATATTATGCCTTTGTTGCCCAGAATAGATTAATACTTTGTGAATCACTGAGTTATGAATTAGTAGTGCATATAATCTATGTACATACACATCTCTCTCTAGAGATATATAGATAGATAGATAGATAAAGAGAGATTTAAATATATAACATAAATAAGGATAAAATAATAACTTAGTATATCTTTATTGAGTTATCGATTTAACCGATAACCCGATAAGCTAAAATCGATATCGAACCGTTTACCCAATAAATTTTTTTTATAAAACCAATAAAAAGTCGTTAACCCGATAATCCAATACCAATAACCCAATACCAATAACCCAATAATATTTTTATCGATTCGGTTTATCGGTTGGTTCGATTTTTACGCAGCCCTAGTTTTGGTAGAATATTGGTTGAGGTAAATGGGGGGAGGGGGTGATTAACCAGATGACGTGTTGTTCAAAAATGAGAAGGGTAGAGCAATGGTACAGAAAGTTACATATGATTGGAAACCATCAATTTGTGCACATTGTCATAAATATGGGCATGAGAAGGAAGCATGTAGGAGACTACAGCCTAAACCGGTGCCCAAGCAGGACCAGAATCCCAAGCCAGTTCCTCAGGTTGTTGATATGAAGGAGCCAGGAGAATTGGAGCCTGTTAAACAAAAAGGTGCAGCATGGAAGAGAGGTTACAGGTCGGTGGACAATGCCCCTTCTACATCTATTGTGCCTACTACTAATAGTTTTGCAATGCTAGACAAAATGGAGGTGTCAATAGGTGAATCTAAAGGGTGACAAAAAGGAAAAGGAGTGAGAATTGCCCATGAGGGGCATGGTTAGTCTCTTATGTTGAAATGTGCGAGGCTTGAATGGCCTCTCAAAGCAGAAGGAAGCTAAATTCCTCTGTAATCATATTGAAGTTCAATTAATTGGATTGCTTGAGACTAGAATAAAGAACAACAGCCTAGAAAGAATTGTTGCTAGCATGTTTGAGGGGTAGAAGTATTGTTCTAACCATGATTCTCATTATAATGGGAGAATATGAGTTATTTGGAGAGAGGATATATGTAGTGTAACTAAATGCAGTGAAATAGACCAAGCTATCACTTGACTGGTCAGGCATATACCATTACAAAAGGATTTCCATGTAACCTTTGTTTATTGTCACAATACTAGAGAAGATAAAACTAGATTGTGGAGTTATTAGACTATTAAGACAAGTATGATCCAATTACCATGGTTGATATTGGGTGATTTTAATTCTATCTTGAATAGTAATGACAGAATTGGTGGTAATCCTGTGTCCATGGTAGAAGTGGCTGATTTTCAGACTTGTCTTACAATAACTGAACTAGAAAAGCTGGCTAATACTAATTGTAATTATACATGGAATGATAAGGGGGAAAACAACATAGTATTGTCGAAGATAGACTGGCCTTTGTAAATGGTGAATGACTCGATGACATGCCGGATTGTAGGGCACTTTTTTGGAAGAATGAGTAAGTGATCACCCACTTATACATGTGAAATTGGAATGGGTCCAACCAAGAAGAAAAACAGTGTTTAAGTACTACAACATATAGAGCACTCATTCCAGCTATACTTCAGTGGTACAAGAGGGATGACACATACAACTACAGGGGTGCAATATGTTTTAGAGCGGTCACTAAGTTGAAGAGGTTGAAAGCTAAGTTGAGAAGCCTGCATAATAGTTATTTCAAAAATATTATGAATGAGGTAAGCGAAGCAAGAAGAAAGTTACTGGATGCCCAAGCAAAATTGCAATAGATCCTTTATGTCTGCAACTATAGGAAAAGGATAAGGTAGCTGCCAGAGTATTTAAAAGAGTCAGTTATGTAGCAGAAATGACTTTAGCACAATGAAGTAAAACCAATTAGTTGAGATTAGGTGATGAAAATACAAAGTACTTTCATGCTGTTATTAAGAAAAAGAGGTTGTAACAAACTATCACTCAATTGCAAGGTGAGGATATGCAGATGTGTACTCAGCAAGGTGAAATTGTGGATATATTATTGAAGTACTATAAGAATCTGTTGGGAGAAAAGAAGAATGCTCATAGAAGTCTCGTCTCAAATGTATTTTTGAATGCCGGACATATATTGACTGTAGAGCAACAAATGGAAGGAAAATCAAGAAAACCTTTTATAAATTAATTGAATGATTCAAAACAGAAAAATCATTTTAGTTTTAAAATTCCAGGTAAGCGGTACCTATTAATACTCTTGAAAGGTTATTAAGGCACCAAAAGTATCCGCTAACTTGTGGTTATCCAGACTATTTGAAAATGATTCTTTTGACTAACTTTAAAAAAGAAGATTAATTATTGAAAAGAAAATTGATTAAGAAAATATTTTTTGAGATTTATGCAAAGTCAGTTTTTTAATGATTTATTAGTAGGGGATTTAACTAGTTCGAAGGAGCATATAGCAAATAAACATAGAAAAAGCAAAAGGGGGAGAAATAAATGATTTAGGCTCTTAAGCCCAAATCATCAACCCTATCCTAATTTAACTGGATTTCGGCCCATCTTCACTTATCCTAATCTAAATATTGGGTTTTGATCCATAACCTATCCTAAACTATCTTTTTGGACCTTTGGGGCCCAAAATCTATTTCACCTATATTTGATTACAACTTTGGCTTTGAGGTGCCAAATGAATGAATAAATAAATGATTAAATGAATAAATAAAAATAAGAAAATGATAAAAATCGACTTTTCATGTCTCTTAGCGACCTCATCAATGAGTTTTGACTTGTTTTTCCTTCTTCGTCTATCTTCTTACACCCGCACGTCATATAATCAACTTTTGAACTTAATCTTCAAAGAGGTGGGTTTCATTGGACCATTACGACATGCAAGGGGGAAAGGAGTCTATTTGGACTCCAAAGCAGATTCATGCAAAGAAAAAGATGCGGAAATTAATACGTATTTGAAAATTTTACACTTAATAGATAAATGATGAAATGAAAAAATAGCATTTTCAAGCATAAAGAAATAGTAAACTGCGATATCAAAACAAATCGAATTATCCGACGAAAAGAAAATTAACTCATATAATGTAGAAGAAAGTGGAGGTTAACTTTTAAGAAAAGGAATCCTTAAACTCCAACTAAGGCGACATTAACAATGATTCATACATTCAAATTATGACCAACTTTAGGAAAAATATGTAACGACCTATGGTTTATCTTTCTAAGAGATCGTTGATTCTCTTTTGATATTATAAATCAAAGAGAGACACGAATCAAGTCTTTATACGCACGAAGAGCACATATAACAATCCAAAGAGAATAAGAAAATTAGAATAAAGTTTAGCATCTCTAATAGTGAAATATCATTAAACAATCATACTATGCATGACTCAAAAATATCTAAATAATTCTATTTGGCCACAAAAATTTAAATTTACTCATCATTTTGACAAAATAACATGCACACAAAAAAGAAATAAATATCTTGGATGAAAAATAAAGCCAGCACTTCATCTCTCATATGAGGATTTTGAAATCCATTAAAATAATTAGCAAGCAAATGATAAGTTCTTGACTTAATCAATTACTATTTTACTAAGGCGAAGCAAACAATAGTAATTATTTTTTCAACATAAAAGAAACAACTTTACATGCTAAAAGCAAACATATCCACCAACAATGAATTTAAACTAGGCATGAGTAAGTTTTTTAAGCAAATATTAAATCTTTATCCATAATAATCAAAGAATAAAGCCAAAAGGCAAAACAATCAATATTAATTATTCTTTTCAACATAAAGGAAATAACTTTACATGCCAAAAACAAACATGTCCGCCAACAATAAATTTAAACAAGGCATGAGTACGTTTTTTAACCAAAGATTGAAACTTTATCCATAATAATCAACGAATAAAGCCAAAGAAACACATTCAACTATTGCTAGCTCATTTTTATACCATGAACATGAAAACAATCATAATATCAATGCCACAAGGTTCTATGGACTTCAAGACCGTCTAACAGCAAACAATCCCAGCAAATAAAGTTAGAACTACAAAATATGAAGAAGGAGATGAAGAAGAAAATGATAGTAAAACTAAAAAGGAAAAGATGCGTTTATCTTTTTTGAGGCAGCAAAACGGGACTTTAAGCTTTCTTCGGAGTCTTGATCACCGCCAAAATCTTTTGAGAACCTCGATTAGACAACCGCTTAAAAATTTTTACTAAAGAAAAAAATTTAACTATTTGCTCAAAAGTTTTTTTTCACTCTTTTAGACTTTTAGACCTTCTCTCTACCAAAATAATGGTAGTATTTATAGGAATGAATGAGGATCCAATTCTATTAATCCACCAATGTGAGAGAAAATATTAAGGATTTTTTTAAAAAAAGTTTTAAATTGAAGATAAAGTGGAAGAAAATTGTACAATATAGTACAATTTTTGAATTTCAAAATTGAAAATAAGATAAGGTTAAGGGGGAATTGTACAATGAAGTATAGTTTTTGAATTTCAAAATTGAAAAAAGGACAAGGTTGAGGAAAAATTTTATAATGTAGTACGAATTTTGAATTTCAAAATTTAAATTTGAAAAAAGGATAAGGTTGAGGGGGAATTGTACAATGTAGTATAATTTTTGAATTCTAATATTGAAAAAATGACAAGATTGAGGAAAATTGTACAATGTAGTATAATTTTTGAATTTCAAAATTTGAAAAAGGACAAAGTTGAGGGGAAATGTACAATCTAGTACAAGTTTTGAATTTTGGATTTTGAAATTATTTTTGGTGGGAATTGGGTAGAAGTTATGAGAGTTTTTGGGAATTTTGAGGTTATTTAAAATATAATCCCAATTGGGATTTAAAATTTAGCCAAATTTATTTAATTTTGAACAAATTAAAAATCAGTTGACGGATTGCATTGCAATTATGACCAATTTGATTTCAATTATAGCCAAATCTAATAGATTGGCTAAATTAAATTGGAATTCGATATGAATTAATACTTCCTTTAATCTCGAGATTCTTGATTTAATAAAATTAAACACATATTTATCCAAATAAAATATTTTTCAGAGTAAATTATATTAAATCAATACTTTATCCGTTCAAAATAATTTTCAAACTTATCTCCGTAAAAGCTCAAATTCTGATAAAAATATTTATTCAAGTAACAAAATTTATACCATTTCGTATATGTGAATACGAAAATGTATAATCGTCACTTAAATGACAAAATTAACCTAAATAAATATTTTAGAGCGTATTTATCTAGATGAAATAAATATTTTAATTTTGTTAAAATTTTTAAAAAACTCAGGGTTTGATTTAGTCGTGGAGAACAAAAATTAGGTAGCAATAATGGCTATAGTAGCCATTTTTTCAGAGACTCATGGCATATTGTGGGGGAAGAGGTTACAGAGGCAGTGCTTGACTTTCTTCAAAATGGGCAACTACTTCAACAACTAAATGCAACAGTGATAACTTTGATACCAAAGACAAGCAGTCCTGAAAATGCAAGTCAATTTTGGCCGATCTCATGCTGCAATGTGGTTTACAAGTGTACTTCTAAGATACTTTGTACAAGATTAAATATGGTACTATTAGACTTACTAAGTGAAACTCAGGCTGCTTTTGTCAAAGAGAGATCTCTAATTCAAAATGTGCTAATTTGTCATGATTTGTTGAGACACTATAGAAAGAAAACTTCCCCAAGGTATTTAATGAAGATAGATTTGTGAAAGGCATATGATATGGTGAGTTGGGACTTCCCAGAGAAACTATTCCCAGGCCTTGGTTTTCCGAAATAGTTTTTCCACTTCCTGATGACTTGTGTGACTACAACTAAATTTTCTTTGCGGATCAATTGAGAGAATCATGGATATTATGAAGGGAATATGGGGTTGAGACAAGGGGACCCTATATCCCTTCTGCTGTTTGTCTTAGTTATGCAGTGTTTGATTAGAATCCTCCAAAAAATGAGTGATCTACCAAATTTCAAGCTGTATCCAATGTGTAAAAAGCTGAACTGGCCCACCTGACATTTGCGAATGATTTGATGCTGTTTTGCAAGGGTAATGGAGCTTCTGTGTAAAGGATGTTGGAGGCACTACATCATTTCTCCTGAGCTACTAGACTTGAGGCTAATATTGAGAAGTCTAACATTTATATGGCTGGAATGAATTATGCTACTAAGGTAAAACTATTAAACATTACTGGTTCTGTAGAGGGGACTTTTCCTATAAAATATTTATGTTTTTCACTTTCTCCAGAGAAGTGGAATAAGTTGGAATGCCATCAATTAAGCCAGAAGATTACAAATAAGATCAAAGAAATGTCAACAAGGCACTTATCGTATGCTGGGAAGCTGCAGATCATCAACTCAGTTTTGTTTTCATTGCATCACTTTGGGGGGCTGTGTTTTTACTCCCTAAGAGTGTGATAAAGGATGTGGAGAAGCAACGTAGAGATTTCTTATGGGGGAGTACCGTGGAGAAGAAGAAAATATCATTAGTGTCCTGGGAAAAGATATGTAGGCCTAAACATGAAGGAGGTCTGAACATCAAGCATTGCAACCATTGGAATATAGCCTCAGTTGGTAAACTTATATGGATGCTGATAAATCGTTAATCGGACAACTTACTAGCATCCTTTAAGCCTAAATTATCATGCTTTTGCATTGATTCATTGTTACTTTCTTACTGAATGCTATTTTTGTAGGTAAAAGCAAAATGAGAAGATGAGCAAGAAACTTGATAAAAATGAGCTAAAGGAGAAGGTGAAAGAGAAGAAATATGAGCAAAAAGAACAAAAGCTAAATTTGTAGGCCAGGAGTCGACCCCCAGTTACCGTGATCGCGGCCTGAGGATCACGATTGCGATCAGTCAACAAGTCAAGCAAAGTACGATCACAATATGACTACCGCGATCGCAGTAGAGAGAAAAAGTTTCAAGAGTATTTTTGTAATGTTTGACAAATGCGAAATTGGGGCTTAAATAGAGGTTTTTAATTCATTTTTCATCCCATCCTTTATCTTGCCCTACCTATCCATCCTTAGTCTTAGGGTTTTGTAATCTCTTAAAGCTTGGAGCTTCGATCTTAAACTGATACTAATTTGAGGCAAGAATTAATTAGAGGAACTCGAAAATGTAGATTTGACTTCTCCCATTGAAGATTCATTTGAGTTTAACATGTGGTTTGTCCTATATTTATTTTTCATGAATAACTTTGATGGAAATATTGATATATTTGTGTTCATTATCTTTATGATTTTCTAGATCTACCTCTTGGGGTTATGCTTGATTAGGATGCAAGTGTGTGTGAGTTATGATTGTAGCTCAAATTCTTAGTTAATGTTGTTGGGTTTCACAAATGTTGGATTATAGAATGAAATGGAGAAAGGCTAGACAGTGTAGAGGATTGATTAACAGAATTTGTAACCAGAACTTGGAGGTCTATTAGCTGTAAGTACCACTATGGTATATTAGCTATGGATGCTCTTTAGGTGTACTTTTGAAGTTGTTGGTATGGTAATTTTCACCGTTGATTGCCAAAAAAATTAGTATAATTTAATTAAATTAATCATAAAAACTAAAAGTATATGTCATAAAATTGAATGTTTGACAAATAAATTAATATTATAAATATAATGTCATAAAATTATTAAAATATTTGACCAAAAGATAATCTATCAATCCTTACTAAAAATGAATAACTTTTAATGTGAAATATCAAGTCCATACTAGTAAAATAAATAAACTGAAACTAAAAATATAATACCAGTTCAAAATTCAATCAAAAAAGTTAACATAATACTCTTATGTCAATTTCAACATAACGTACATAAATTTTTAAAAAAGAAAATGTAAATCTATAACGTTATTCAACAATGAATTCTATTTTAGTTTAACAATTAGAATACTAACAAAATAATGCTAAATAAAAAATTAAACATAAAAAAATAGATAATATGAATAATTGCATGAACAAAAAATAAAGGTTGGAAAATATAGAAGGAAATGAAATATAAATAATATAAAATAAAAAACATATTTTTTAAAAATAAATTTTTAAAAGTAAAAATAAAAAAGAATTTAAAATAATAGAAATAAAAAAATAAAAATAGAAATAAAAGAAAGAAATTAAAAAGTAACCAGTTTGTAATCACATCATGTAATTACCAGAAATTCACAGCTCTCCCTGTAAATTAGAGAATATAATTATTCCCTATCAATTCATTCAATTACTTGATCAATAAAATATGTCAAACGGTATAGTTACATGGGGGTTTGGGCCACAGGTGACAAAAGAGCTTTAAAATGAGGTGTAGGTGACACAAGTCTTAATTATTAGTTGGAGATGATAATTACTTTATTATGGATTAAGAAAGTTGGAGAAGTTTGAAAATAACCCACAAGTTTTTAAATTTATACTTTGATCCTAATGTTTACCTAAAATAACAGAAAATGGAGGAAAAAAAGACTCCTTTCTCTCTCTTCTCATCTATTGTTGTTTTCTCTCTCTTAGCGATTTTTGTTGTTCATTGTTTCTGCTGCTTTATTCATCATCGTTTGCTTCATTATCATGATCTTCTACTTCATTATTATCTTCATCTTCTTCTTATCGACCATTTGTTGTTGTTGTTGTTGTAGGTATAGCGCTACTGCTGCGATCTGACCAATTTCTCAGGTCAAATTTTGTTTACTACATCACTTTCCACTTTGGTATTACTTCATATGTGACTTTGGTAAGTAAAATTATGATTTTTATTCGTATTTGTCATCTGGGTACACTTCTATTTTCCAACAATGGATAGAACCCCGATCATAAATCCAGCATAAGTGCCCATAATTTAAACAGATCAATCATCTGGTGCATCAGATAAGTAATTTATTGCATCAGAAGATTTATCTGTTGCATCAGACTATTTATCTGTTGCATCAGAAGATTTATCTATTGCATCAGACGTATTATCTGTTGTATCAGACGTATTATCTGTTGCATCAGGATGTTTATCTGTTGTACCAGACTAATTTGAAACAACACAAATCAGCCCCTGTCACAAACCCAAAAGATAACCAATATGTTTCAACTCTTGCTATTGCTACTGGATTCAAAATTATTCCTTACATCCAATTACCCGTCCCAAATTTCCTAATTCGATTTCTCATTTTACTTTTCTTTTTCATTAATCAAGAAAATATTAAAAAAATTCATGTTTTACCCTTTGCATTAATCATTTTTTTCTTCAAATTAAAATGGAAACATCATTTAATAGGGGGACTATACGCCGACCGACATTAAAAGCTTTCTTCTCTTATAAAATTTTGATTGAATAGCAAATAATGGTTATTTCAAACACGTCTACTATCCCACCAACTGATCA
Source organism: Capsicum annuum (assembly GCF_002878395.1). NCBI lineage: Eukaryota > Viridiplantae > Streptophyta > Magnoliopsida > Solanales > Solanaceae > Capsicum > Capsicum annuum. The sequence continues at coordinate 55,714,159 of NC_061118.1, read as the reverse complement.
ATGGGTTATGGTAAACTAGACATGTTATTAAATATTTTTCTTAATCAATGTGGCATCTCAATTTGGGAATGGTATTTTGAGATAGAGGGAGTACGAATTAAAATGTCAGAGCCAAGCAACAAACTAGTCATATGTTGAAACAGACTATTTATCTGTTGCATCAGACTTCTTATCTGTTGTAACATGAGTAATCTGTTTTGAACAACACATTAGCCCCTACCACAAACCCAACAGATAAATCTTGCTATTGCTACTGGATTCTAAATTATTCCTTTTTACGTCAAATCATCGACATGTTTGTTAAGAAGATAATAGACAAAATGAAAATTAAAAATAGATTAAAACGTCAAAGATTAAACATAATTTTTTTTATTAAACAAAAATAAATAAAAATTCATATAATAGACTAAAAGAAAAATAATAATCTACTTATTATTATTATTATTACCATCATTATTGCTAGCCGACCAATATTCAACCAGAAGTAGCAAGGCCCTCCTCAGCCTGTGTATCTCGTGGAGCATTATTGCTCTAACTCCTACCAGTTTCCATTGCAGGTCATGAACTTGATTCCGAAGTTCATGCACGGCGTCTTGCAGAAAAGCAACATCCCACACTGGGTCAGCCATAATCTTCTAGAGTGTAATATGAAAGATGAGATGTAATAAATAAATAGAGTGTAGTTGAATGAACGATTGAGTAAAGAGGGACCTATTTATAGAGGATTGAATTTGAATGAGAGGAAAAAAGGCGCGACTATTCACCTCCATTCATAATTACATTTTTGATTAAATTAAGAAAATAAATATTGCGATAAGTCATGACTTTTCAGATTATTATTATTAATTTGTTCTTTTGAAGAACCTTTTTTATTGAGCTGTGGCAACAGATCTATATCTATTACATCAGATAACATATCTGTGACAACAAATATATCATCTGTTGCAACAAATATAAAATATGTTGCATCAGATAACCTATCTGTTGCAACATATAATCTAATTGTTAACCTCCATTTATTAATTACATTTTTTATTAATGTGAAAAGTAATGACTTAATTAAATTAAGAAATATTGTGATAAGTCATGACTTTTCAGATTATTATTATTAATTAGTTCTTTCCTAGAATCGTTTTTATTGAGTTGTGACAACAGATTCGATATCGGTTGCATCAGATAAATCATCTGTGACAACATATATATTATCTGTTGCAACAATAGTGAACCTGTTGCATCAGATAATATATTTGTTGCAACATATAAACTACTTTTTTTAAAAAAACTATCATCATATCATTAATCCAAATTTGCTTACTTTTTTATTTTATAAATAAAAAAATACCTTTTTAAATTCTTTAATAAAATAATAACCATTTTTATTTTCTGGCAACAGATTGTATATCTGTTGAGTATGATAAACCATCAGTTGCAATAGATATACCATCTGTAGAAATAAATAGATGTTCTATATTAATATCTTTTTTGATTTCTTCTAACTACTGATACATTAGTCGCAACAGATAGGGAATTTGATGCATCAGCAACACTGATGAATGTATGTGTTTTTGTTTTAAACAAAAAGTCACGACCTAATACATGTGCTAAAATATAAAACATTACCTAATTATTATTATTACTATTATTATTATTGTCAATCGGATTATTTTCATCCGACAACCTTGCTCCGAAGTCAGCCAAATCTCTTTGGAGTTCATCAAACTGTCTTTGAAGTTCAGCAAGGACTCGATATGAATATTCTTGTACGAATCTGGATCATTCATATTTGTAAGGAGGGACCTATTTATAAATTATTGTATCTCGGAAAGATAAGAAAATTACTTTAAAATAAATCTAACAGATGTGTAATCTGTTTTAAGATATATTCTTTCTGTTACATAACTTACAACATACTGGCAATCTTTTGTAACAGATGTATATATCTGTTTGATTTCTCCAACAGATACGTCATATGTTGCAACAGGTTGATCATCTATGTAACATATGTCTCCAATTGTTTGACGATATAAACAGATGTGTCATCTGTTGCAACTAGCTAGTCATCTGTTTATTCTATTTAATCCATAGATGGGCTAGGAAGAATAAGGTGCGTGCAGATGGATCCACTATCATATGTGTGAGAGTTAAGTATGTATTATTGATAAGGTCATCGGGACAACACACACAAAGTACAATGTTTTTGTGAATGCAGTTTTTAACCTATTAGGCACTGATCATTCAAATAAGATCCTGCATTGTATCGTTAAGTTTGATGGGTTTGAAATTGATAAGGATGAGGACCTCAAGAGGATGGTGCAGATACCCTATTACAAATTACTGACGATTGTTGCTTGTGTTTATGCGTGTCAAGTTTTGAGAAGGGATCAATATTTGTCGTCACTGCAGAGAACCAATAGCGATTGGACTTAACTTTAAGTGTACATTGAACCCTTAGAGGGCCCTCGAAGCCTTGCACTGCATCAAATAAGAATAAAAAACCAATAGAAATACCCCTGGCTAAAATTTATATGGTTAGGTTGCTCACTCGGGGTGATGATTATATACCAGAAGTTGTGGTAGGAGAATTTCCTCTAGGGAAAATAGGTGGTTGATGGAAGGATATACCATCCGAGAGCTAATTGAAGAAGAGACATAGGGTAGAAAGTAATTTCCAACAAATCTGGCCGATGAAATTATCTTAAAAGATGCGAAATCTGAATCAAGTGCAAATATGAAAGTGTATCCGAAAATGTAATTTCATCTGTTGTCTCTCTGAAAGAAAAATAATGCAAATGGACACTTTGCTAGGAAGCTGCGTGGTCGGGATTATCACCTATATAGAAAATAAGAGAAGACCAACAAAGCAGCCTCATGGGCATCGAGGGTTGATGATTCGGGTGTAATCTGATTATGATTCCCACGAGATATGTAGCTCTATGAGTCTAGTTTTCAATGCAAAAAATTGCACCTGATTTCGATACCCCTACATCAAGATACGGAATTTATCATGATGCTGTGCAAAGCTGGTAAGACTACCAAACCAAGATAAGAAGAGCGGTTTTAGAGCAATATCTGGGATGATTTGAGGGCAATTTAATTGTGATTCCCACGTAACATGTAGCTCTTCGAGTATAGTTTCCAACGCAGTATGGAACTTGATTTTGATGTTCCTATGTCAAGATATAAGGATTTTCGTGAGGCTGCACAAAACAAACAAAAAGTGACAAAAAGAACTGAAAGGCTGATTCTGGAAGGTTATCTGGGAAAATTCGGAGAACCTTTGGCCATGATTTTTATGTACATTATATTTACACGAGTTAGCCTATCAACTAAATAAGAGTTTCGTGATTTTAACCCTCCTAGTTCGAGTCATGATTTTTTTTTTACTATAGCCATTCAAAGCTGAAAAAAATTTGGTTGTCACGAAGTTCAAAAGATTTGCACAAGTGTAAAAAAAAATTCTTTTGGTCATGACTTTCGTGTGCATTGTAGTTCTGAGAATTTTTATCCTAACAACACAAGTGGCTCATAATTTTGAATTTTATCTCATGTCACAAATATCAAGGCATATGAGTTGGGAAGGCAAGTAAAAGAACATGTTGGCATGTCAAGTTTTAAAAAAAAACTACATAGCGCGAAAGACATTAAAAAATGTCACTTTTATTACTCCAAGAAAGACGGTCATTACATCGTGATAAGATCCAAAGTAAAACTAAAAAGGAAAAAGAGACCATTCTTAAGCAAAAAAAAAAAAAAAATTAAGGGAAAAACTTATGGCCAAGAATTTGAAGGCGACTTGTCTCAGCGATTTCCTTTAGCTTAGCAAGCTCTTTGGTTTCTATTTTCGACAGTGGACTGATTTTCTCAAGGACATGAATCTCACTTTCACCAAATATGTTGCTGGAAACATCCACAAGATCCAACTAAAAAAAGTTAATATTTAGTAAAGCGGCAAGTTCTGATATTAAAGAAGTAATCATTACCTGATGTGCCAAATCAGCCAAAGGCATTATTGATCCAGCGGTACCATCTTCAAAGATAGTAGTTTCAATAGTTATGGAATCCAAATTAGCAAACTCACGATGTTGATCGCTTAAGCCCTTATGTTTTTTGTTTAAACGTTTCCAGTGTGGTTCTTGGCTAGCATTGCTTTCATTCAAACTAGAGTCATCACTACCAATAGCAACTCCATCGAGTGAAACAGATGGTTTGGATGCGTCACTGCAAAATGGCATAATGTATAGCGATTTTTCAACGCCTTTACCTGATGGGCTGGAAGATTTCTTTCTTTTGTGGAAAACATTGATCACTTCAAAAGTGGAGATGGATACTCTTGGGAGCCGATGAGGGTCTTTTTACTCTTTTATCCACATGTGTATCCATGCCCTTTGAATTTTTAGATTTAGTAGCGACTTGGACAGATAACTTCGAAGAGAGAGAAAACTTGCCTTGACCATCTAGCTGAAGTTGGTCTCCTTTGGTTGATGAAGGGGCATCATTTTTCTTCGAACCTCTTAAAATAATATGGGTATTTCGCCTTAACATAGTCTCCCGATGGGCTGACCACCAATCCAAATATTCTTGAATCATAAAAGGTCCATTGTCCAACAGATGTATTGGTATGTTAAGCTTTGACAAACTTCCAAGAAGAACACAAGAATCCCAAAGTTGAACCAAAGCTAGCAGCGAACCGTCAAAATGATGCTTTTCAGAATGCCGTGAATGTCTTGACAAAATCCAAATTGGCGACTAAATCGATGAGGGATATAAGGCTCCACGATCAGATCATCATTATGCCTCAAAGTGACAAAACTTGAACGAAGTCCTATGAAAAAGTCACTCCAAGAATTGGATAATTTGCCACTATCATCAATTTGTACCTCTTTTCCTTGTAGCAAGGCCAAATGAGAAAGGTTTTTCACATTGACTTGTTGAAATAACTTGCGAGCATCAACAAGGTCAAATTGTTTTGCCATCTTTTCTGCTGAAATTAGCCATATTTGCACCCCTCGTTGCGGACAGTTTACATGGTAATAAGTTTCAAAATACTCACCTATCCATCCATAAACATAATGGATGGGGAAGAGTGCATGGCAGGACCCCAAGTTTGAAGAAGTAGAGATCTCCCAGAGGCCGCAATAGATGCTTGCAAGAACTGGGACTGATAAAGAAAATTTTTCTCCATGAGCCATCAAGCTTGCGACTTTGAAAATTCTAGCACGAATACAACCAGACTTCTTGTTGGGGAGTAAAAATTTACAGAGCCAACATGCAAGGGAAGCCGCCAAATAAGTTTCATCTATGAGTGATTCTTCCACGCCTAACTCAATAAAAGGAGCATTCTTTTCTTCGGTTCGTGATAAAAAATTCATGTCAATATTTCCCAATGGGTCATGATTCATCCTTGGCTTCGTCCAGTTTTTTGACAACTTTTGTGAAGGCTCAACATAGTTTCTTGGTCCTCGAAACCAGAAGTTATTCTAATCAAGAAAAGAGACATCATCGGTGACATCTTTTGTAAGATGGTAGAATGCCAAAAATAAGTGTGAGCAGCTTCTAGGAAGAAAAGGTTTCCCTTTGTCATCCACATATGTCAACTTCTTAGCCGAGAGGATAACTTCATCATAAAATGATCCATGAACATGAAGTCCTCTGAGGTTTCTCAAGTCCCATAAAGATATGGATAGCTCTCCAATAAAAGTAGAAACTGTGTTGGTAGAAGGACGCCAATTCTCATAGAAGTCCTAGAGCACATTATCGTTATGGTCATACATGAATAATGAAGCAAAAACAGCATCATAAGTCTTGTTGCGCTCCAAGGTATCCTTATTACGGGTAAGGACATCTTCTATTCACTCCCAGTAGTCGGATGTATAACGAAACTCCTCGAAGCTAGAGGAAGGGACACACCAACTGCTAAGGATTCCATTGCGACTAGGAGAGCTTGCAACAACACCATTTTGATGTGTAGAAGATTTCAAAAGGAGAACCTTTTCAGTCATAATTTTGCTTAAAAAGTTATCCATGACGTCCTTAGTTTCCGTCGTTGACCATTCTGTCAGATGGAGAAAAGTTTCCAGCGGCTTTCTAACAAGTGGGAAGGCGCCAATCACCGAAGGATGAACTTTCAAAGTGAGGGCTTTGGCAAGCGAATCTGATTTGTTTTTCATGATCTCAAGAAAAGAGTATGGAGTTTCACGATCATTGAAACCAGTCATTGTTCGAGACTAGAACCCCCTACACTGTTCTTGAGGATTAATAAGAGAATAGAGATTAATCATTATGAACACATAAGTTAAAAAAATAGGAAACAAAAGAACCTAAAGTTGAGTGTAAAAAAAATGAATAGCTCGCAATTATAGTCACGTATTTTGTATTGCAATCACGCAAATTTGAGCGAGCAAGAGGAAACAGGCTGCTATAAAAGTTACAGTTACCTGAGGAGCATTTTGCGGAGTCAATCGTATTGGGCAAGGTCATAGCTTCACCATCCGATGATCGAGCACAATCGAACACTTTTTTTTGTATGTGGATACCTAGTGCTTTGATGAATTTTATCTACAAGGAAAAATCTTATATAGAAGTTTGGAGGAGAATCTCAATTTCATATATAAGGGAGGTTGTAGCAAGATTGAAAGAAAAGATCCCTAGGAATTTCAAGTTTCCAAGTAGGTAAAAGAAAATTATCATGTTTGAAAGATTTCTTTGAAAAAAAATTGATTATTTTCTGAGGACCAAAGGAAAGTTAATATTTTCTTGGTTCAAAAGTTCAATGCAAGAATCTTTACTAACATGCAAGGGGCAGTAAGTTAATGATTTACTTAATATGGTCCTATTTCAAATCCATATGGAGGGGCATCAATATTGTCTAGTGTGTAATGACTTGGAAAAATGTTAGGGGTCATTGATTTCATGCTTAACCAAGAGTAGAATTTTCGCTAGGTGAAAATATGTGGCAAAAATTTTAGATCACTCATAAGTGGCGGTCTACCTAGAAGGCATCGACAAGAAATAAGTACGTTTAGAAAAAAATGAAAACACATTCATAGGTACTTCAAGTCTCGTCTCCAAATTTTGGCAAACCTACAACGTTGACAAGTCTTGAAGTAAGGAGCATTTGTAGACATACAAAATTCAATGGGTCAAATTCATACAAAAGTTGAATTTAATTCATGATTATTTGGGTTTATTAACTAATTTGGGCCCTACAAATTAATTAGTCCATTTTGTTAAATTCAAGCCCAAGGTCCATTACACTTGGAATACCAAACTCATCAAGTGACGTGGCATCCCAGTCAAATCCAAGACCAATGAGACGCCTCCACATGTACAAATGATGTAGAAATCTCATTCAAATTGAAGAACCAGTCAAGAGTTGCCAAGTATCAAGGTGACATGTTTCGGCCAATCAAAAGCAACTAGGCCTACCCCCTACAACTATAAATAGGGGGTAACATGACATTCTAAAGAAAAAGAAAAAAATAAAACACTTTGACAAGCATTCACAATGTCAGCACTGACTAGCAAGTTCTTGAAAGGAGCAATCAACGGAGTTCTCCCCGGAGATTATTCAAAAATGACAAAATACTTTCCGACATCCCATATGATTGAAATACGTATCTAGAAGTACAAATCATCCAATGATTTGGGAAACATGCTACTGAAGGCCCTCGAATCATTTCTAAATTTAGGAGAGAAGAATTAAGAGAATAACGGAATTGTACCCTCAAGATTCATATTAATAAAATTATTATTTTCTTTTATTTATTTTTACTTGCATTAGATTTTCCGTATTCCATGAAAATTTGTTGCGAACAAGGAGAAAAAGTCTCTGTATAATCTGATGTTGGGTGTATTTATGCATTCTAGCGTCACTATTCTAGCCCTTTTTAGCCTTGTTTTAAGGATGATTCATTTGATATATGGGTGGATAATGAGATAAATGTGTATCATAATGTTAAATCATGTGTTTATGATGTTCAAAGTGAGTTTCAAATAAGTTTGTACCTAAAATATTCATTTGGAGTTCAACCCGAGAAACTAGTGTTACTAGCTTGAGCTAGATGCTTGTCTAGTTTATTCTGGTGGATTCTATTGTGTTTAAAGTGTTACAAATAATTTTTATTTGTAAATATATGCGAAAAAACTTGTTTATAATGCTCAAGGGTCAATTGGATCAAGCCAAGGGTCAAAACAATGAGTTAAAGATCAAAGTGAAATTAGCCTATGCTTAGCTCATGTTTCTAGTTCGTCGTGTTTGATGTTGTGTTGTTTTGAGATTTAAATTATTGTGTTTAAGGATATAGGATGCTTGGTGAATGTATTATGATGATATATTAAGGATATAAAAGCTTAAAATCAAGTGGGAACAACTCAAAAAGGCTCGGAATGGCTCAATGAAGGCACAATATGCAGATTGACACACTTTTGGACCCCTGAAATGTCTTGGGCGTGTGTGGCCTATAGGAGTGGACAATGGATGCGTGAAAAACACCAATGGATTCATAAGAGTCCCAAAATTAACCATGTGGCATATGGTGGTCCTAGAGGCGATTAGCCCGCGATGCGGGCTTATTTCGGTGCTCCCTTGCCTTAGAAAAATTTTGAACAACAAATTCCAAAGAGGTAGGGCGATATTGAGGCGACGCCCCACCTTAGTGGGGCTGAACCCAGGGAACCTCCCCATCTATTCCGGGGCTCAATAACTGATGGTTTTCTTGTTTGACACGAAAAGAGCTTGCTCCTATACTATAAATACATGTTGTATCACGTTTTTACATATTTTTTAGCATATTTTGGAGAGCAAAAGGGCTACTACAATTTCTTCATTAGTTTTTTATTATTTTTATTTAGTTCATTCATGTTTTTAGTCATTAATTACTATTTTGTGATCATGGCTAAACGCCCCTCTTCGGGGTTGAAGCCAAGAACATGATTAGTATTGCTATGGATTAAATTTGTTTTCTTTGCTTATCAATATTGGTTGTTTAGTTATTCCTTTTTTAACTATTTTAAGGATTCGTGATCCTTAGAATACATTCATTGTCAACCTTGTGAACTCAGGAGAAGGAATAGGGCGATAGAATATGGGAATAATTAGAGTATGGTTCTTGATTCTTTATAAAATAAGAAACTTGAATTAGTATCTAGGACAGGGATGTACTTAGATACCTTACTTGATTCATATGTAGGGTGATATTTGTTTAGAGCTTAAGTGAATTATTACATCTTCGCTCAATGATGCAGGTGTAAGGTTCAACTTAGGTAATAAATTAGAGGTTGGGAAACCATAATCCGCAATTAACCCTACGAATCAACAACCAATATAAGCAAGTTAACGAATGAAATCTAATACCATAATATGATTGTTCAGAGTGCTTCAACCCTGGGTTTTCTACTATTGATAGTTACAAGATCTTTACTTTATGCATTATTTACTTTACTTGCAATTTACAAACTTAATTCTCTCTTTTGGTTACTCTCGCATCAAGTGAATTTAAATTGTGAACAAAAATCAAATTGCTGCCAAATCTAGTCTCTGTTGGATCGATAACTCAGCTTTCTTGAAGGCCACTATATTACTTGGTAGACCATGTACACTTGCATGTGCGCTTAGGCGCTGTCAAGTTTTTTTTTGGCCCCATTGCCGAGGACTTGTTATTTGGAAATTGTTTTTTATTTTAGTTTTACTTTTAGATTTATTTGGTGCTTTTATGCGTGGTCTTGTTTTTGTGTTTGTAGGAGACATGTTTCTAAGTTTATAAGCTGGCAAGGGATCGAGAGTTGGTAGAACCAAGCCCGAAACCTGAGCAACTTTACCATGAAATTAGGAGAGAAGCAATCCTTCTCCCCAGAGAACAATGCTCCTATCGATGAACAACAAGCAGCTGGTAGGAAAGTTAGAGAAGTGGCAGTCCCACTTCCAACGAACTTGACTTCTCTAATTCAAAGATCGGTAGCTGGAGGAAATTTTGAGTTGAAACACAATATGGTACTGCTTCTTATTAGCAGTGGACAGTTTGCAGGGTTTTCACACGAGGATCCACAAGTCCACTTATAGACTTTCATTGAGCTTACTAATACATTCACTCCAACTGGGGTGACTCCAGATTATGTGAGGCTGACACTATTTCCCTATTCACTTTTGGGGGAAGCTAAAAGGTGGTTGAATACGGATCCGGCCAATTCAATCACTTCATGGGACAACTTAGCCTGAAAGTTCTTCATCAGATTTTTTTCCATCAGGCAAGACTGTGAGACTTCACAGTGAAATAGTGAGCTTTAAATAGAAGCCTAATGAAACCTCTATCATTCTTGGGAACACTTTAAGGTTCTTCTTCACGAGTGTCCACACCACCAATAGTCTAATAAGGTACTTTCTCATACTTTTATAGAAGCTCTTGATCATAATATAAAGATTTTGCTAGATTCAGCCACAGGTGGTCAAGCGTTGGAGCTAACTTATGATGAGCTATATAAATTGCTCAACCGTATAGCACAAAGAAATCCAGATTGGTATTTTGATTCTGGAAGTGCCACAAAAAAAATTGCGGGTGTACTAAATATGGACCATTTCACAGCCCTATCAGCACAGGTTTTTGCCTTACAAAATTTGATCAAAACTTATTTCAATGGCATGAAGTTTAGAGCAGCACAACCTGCAGCCATAGTAAATGCCATCCAACAAGCTGCAGGTTGGTGTAAAGTATGTTGAAATAGTGGTCATATAGCTACCATGTGTGCTTTAAATCCAAAATCTATAATGTATGTAGGCAATGCTCAAAGGCCTAATTATGGTAATGCCTACAACATGAAGTGGCAAACTCAACCACCAAATCAGTCGTGGAACGACCCACAGTCACAGGCCTAACCAAGTCAATCAACTAGCAACATGGAAGAGATGTTGAAGAAACTTGCAGTTCGGCAAGCACAATTGTTGGAGGATATGAAAAATTAACAAACAAAATTATAGAATCATAAAGTAGCCCAGAGAATCTTAGTGTTGCAGGTTGGGCAGTTACAACAAGTGTTAAATACTAGGCCACAAGGTAGTTTGCCAGTTGATACAGAAAATCCAAAGCAAGTCATAGCATGCACCTTGAGGAGTGGTAAAGAGCTTCATAGAAAACCTCCAAAGGCAACTAAGGAGATAGATACTGATGTGTTGACCCAATAGGTAAATGACAGTGTTGCTGAAAATTCAAGGAAGTTTGAGTACTTGAAAGAAAAAGTTGCTGAACCAGAGAAGAAGAAGATATTGCCACTACCCTTTCCTTAGAGGCAAATTAAAGCGAAGGAGGATGTCATATTAAGAAATTCTTTGATACGTTCAGAGGACTTCATATTAACTTACATTTGTTAGATGTTTTGTAGGGTATGCCTAAGTATGCAAAGTATTTAAGGTATGAGGTGGATAATAAGGTGAAATTTCAAGATGTGGGGGTGATAACACTCACTGAAGAGTGTAGTGCAGTAATGACACAAAAAATCCCTAAGAAATTAAAATACCAGGGGAAGTTTGCTATCCTAATCCAAGTTGGGAGTAAAGAGGTCCATGCGTTGAGTGATTTAGGGGTGAGCATAAACTTGATGTCCCTATCACTATTTAAAACATTGGGCTTGGGAGAGCTAAGACCTACCACGGTGGTGTTCCAGCTGGTAGATGGGTCATTCACACATCCAGATGGAATAATTGAGGATGTCCTCATAAAGGTTGGTAAATTCATTATACCTGCTGACTTTATTGTTCTTGATTTTGAGGCAGATGAACAGGTACCAATCATCTTGGGGTGTCCATTTTTAGTAACCGAAGGGGCATTAATTGATGTTAGAGAAGGCACACTCAAAATGAGGCTAGAGGATGAAGAGGTGGTGTTTGATGTATACAAAGTACCTGTAATTACATCCCAAGTTAAGGATTTGTGTATGATCAATATTATTGATGGGGACAAGTGTGGGGTGACTAGTCCACAAAAGACCTCTTCAAACTACTTGATTGAGCAACCTAAAACTCTATCTCCTAAGCCTGAAATGATCGAAGTTGATGAGCCTAAAAAGGCTAAAGTTGAGAAACCTGCTGCTATTAAGAATTCACACCTAAAAGAGGTGAAAAGGTTAATAAGATGGCCTCCAAGTGTAAGGAAAAATGTGAAGGAATATGGTTGAGTTGATATGGGTCGTGCTGCAATACTAAATCAGGCACTTCTTGGGAGGCAACCCAAGTTAATTAGGTGTGTTTTCTTTTTAATTTTTTAGTTTTTATTTCATATAGTTTTTGTTTTTGGTTGAGTAACAGGTTAATGAGAAGTCTGAGTACCATAAACTTGAGCATGAAGCTTAGCAAAGACTGAGTGTGGGGTTCCATGGATCTTCTTTATCCAAAATGATGCTACTAGCTAGGCGTAGAGGCTTTGGAGAGTATTTTTATCTCTTACTTTTAAATTTACTTTGGGGAAAAGGTAGATTTTTAAGTGTGGGGTGGGGAAATTCTCAAATTTTGCCTCAATTTAAAATTTTTTAAGATAGGAATAAGTGAGATACTCTTGTTGGTGCTATTTTTTATTACATAATGCAAGTGGGTTTATTTGTAGAAGTATGTAAATTGTGAGAATTGCTACTTTTGAGACTCCTAGGCTCATGTTTATGACTCGTGTAATTGTTGGCTTAATTTTGAATTCATGCTATTATTTGGTTGGGAGTCTATGAAGATCATATTGAGTTGAGCATGTGCCATGCGTGATGTAAGGTATTTGTATATTCCTTGTTCTATATGATGTCTAAAACTTGGCCAGTGTGTGTGTAAAGCGAAATAGAGAGTGTGGGTTTAGGAGATGATTTAGTCATTTCTTTGATAGCCTTATTCTATACCTTCTATTTGTCCTTCCCATCATGCATTATCCTAGTTAACCCTTATTTAGCCTTTAGAATTTTCTTTGGTAGCTTCATATGTAGTCTAATCCCCTTCTTTGATAGACCATAATTTGATCCAAAAAGCTTCTAAGTGCTTTAATGAAAAAAAAAATGAATTGAAAAAGGAGTTTGAGAAATTAAAGAAGAAAAAGGTGAAATTGATTCTCCAAGGTAATAGTTATTGGTGTTAATAATTGATGTGTGGTGGATGGGTGTGATATAATTTATTCTAGAATATTGCCATGATTGTGAAAAAAAGAGAAAAAAATTAATTCTTGTGGTAGTAAACTAGGTGTCCACCAAGTGTTTGTGAAAATGCTTAAAAAAAATGGGACAAAAACAAAAGGTATGGATGAATGAAGAAGGGTAGTTTGGTTGTTTGAGAGTGATTTTAAATGTATAATGCAGTGTATTAAAGCGCTTAAAGAGGTTAGTCACTATTCCTAAATAGTTTCTACCCATCCTTAGCCTACATTACAACCAGGAGAAGTCCTAATTGATCTTAAGCTTCACATTTGACAATTAGTGGAGCATTACACTTAGGGTAAACCTATGGTTCATTGTGTGTAACTTGTAAATTCTTTGTGAGAGTGAGCATAATTTGATTCTTGTACCCATCATGTTCTAAATTGCTTAATTGTGAGTGATTATGGGCAACTCTCTTGTTGTGAGGGAACATGTTTAATGAATATGGGTGATTTGTATGATGTCTTTGATTGAATGATGTGCATGTGTTTTTCAACTTGGTGAGTAAATTCTTGAGGCTAGGATGTTTTTGAGTAGTGTTCATAAGCTTTCAATTGTGTTTGTAACATGCTTAGTATAGAAACTTGCATTCTGTGTAGTCATTATAGTACTAGCTTGAGTGTCTTGCATGTAGTAGAAGTGTAGAATCTCCATCTCATGAGGTTTATACTAAAGATTTGTTCGAGGATAAATAAGGCTTTAAGTATGGGGTGGTGATGTTCGGTGTATTTATGCATTCTAGTGTCACTATTCTAGACCTTTTTAGCTTTATTTTGAGGATGATTAATGTGATATATTGGTGGATAATGAGATAAATATGTATCATAGTGTTAAATCATGTGTTTATGATGTTCAAAGTGAGTTTCAAACATGTTTGTACCTAAAAGATTCATTTAGAGTTCAACCCGGAAAACTAGTGTTACTAGCTTGAGCTAGATGCTTGTCTAGTTGATTCTAGTGGATTCTATTGTTTTTAAAGTGTTACAAATGGTTTTTATGTGTAATTATATGTGAAACAACTTGTTTATAATGCTCAAGGGTCAATTGGATCAAGCCAAGGGTCAAAACAATGAGTTAAAGATTAAAGTGAAATTAACCTATGCTTAGCTCGTATTTCAATTTTGTCATGTTGGATGTTGTGTTGTTTTGAGCTTTAAATTGTTGTTTTTAATTCTATAGGATTCGTGGTGAATGTATTATAATGATATATTAAGGATATACAAGCTTCAAATCAAGTAGGAACAAATCAAGTAGGAACAACTCCAAAAGGCTCAAAATGGCTCAATGAAGGCATAATACGTAGATTGATCCACTTTTGGACTCCTGGAATGTCTTGGGCGTGTGTGGTCTTTAGGAGTTTCTAATGGACGCGTTCAAAACATAAATGTATTCAGAATAGGCCCAAAATACTAAACATATGGCACGTGGTGGTCCTAGAGGCGATTAGCGGGCTCATTTCGGTGCTCCCTTGCCTTAGAAAAATTCTGAACAACAAATTCCATAGAGGTAGGGCGATATTGAGGCGATGCCCTACCTGTAGTGGGGCTGAATCCAAGGCACCACCCCACCTAGTTCGGGGCTCAATAACTGATGGTTTTCTTGTCCAACACAGAAAAGGCTTGCTCTTATACTATAAATACATGTTGTATCATATTTTTTAGCATATTTTATAGAGCAAAAAGGCTGATACAACTTCTTCATTAGGTTTTTATTATTTATTTTTAGTTCATTCATATTTTTAGTCGTTAATTACTATTTTGTGATTACGATTATGACTATGCGTGGCTAAACGTCCTTTTTCGGGGTTGAAGCCAAGAACATGATTATTATTACTATGGATTAAGTTTGGTTTCTTTGCTTATCAATATTGGTTGTATTTTTATTCTTGTTTTAACTATTTTAAGGATTTGCGACCTTAAAATATATCCATTGTCAACCTTGTGAACTCGAAAAAGGGAATAGGGCGATAAAACATGGAAATAATCAGAGTATGGTTCTTGATTCTTTATAAAATAAGAAACTTGAATTAGTATCTAGGACAGGGATGTACTTAGATACCTTACTTGATTCATATATAGAATGATATTTGTTAAGAACTTAAGTTAATTATTACATCCCCGCTCAACGATGTAGGTGTAAGGTTCAACTTAGGTAATAGATTAGAGGTCGAGAAACCATAATCACGTAATTAACCCTACGAATCAACAACCAATATAAACAAGTTAACAAATGAAATCTAATAGCATAATATGGTTGTTCAGAGTGCTTCAACCCTGGGTTTTCTCCTATTGATTGTTACAAGATCTTTATTTACTCATTATTTACTTTACTTGCAATTTACAAACTCAATTCTCTCTTTTGGTTACTCTCGCATCAAGTGAATCTAAATTGTGAACTGAATCAAATTATTGCCAAATTTATTCTCTGTTGGATCGATAACTCGGCTTTCTTGAAGGCCACTATATTACTTGGTAGACCACGTACACTTGTTTGTGCGCTTGGGTGCTTTCATAATCTATACCATAAGATTGAGTATATTCTTTTGGCACAACTCTCACTTTGTAGTAGTCAATCGATCCATTAACACTCTATTTCATAGTGAACGTCCACCTGCATTCGATCACTTTCTTTGTTTAAGGTAGCGGTACTAGTCTCCATGTATTCATATCCTCTAGTACTTTTAGTTCTTCCTTTATTAATTGAGTCCACTTTCAATCACTCAGGGCCTCTTATAAAGTGCTTGAAATATTTGCAGACGATAGGTTGTAGGTGAATGGTTTGAGTAATTTTGACAAATTGTGTGTGCAAACATAGTCAATTGGGTATTTTGCTTTCTTTTCTTCAAGATCTGGGGATTATCGATTTGGTGGCTGCCCTCGGTTGTGTCTGAAAGGGAGTTTATATGTGGATGGACTATCTAACTTATTATAAGGAGTAGAATTCAGAGATTGAACAACAGGAATGCCCTCAGGAAATTGGTCTTCGTATGGTACTAATCTTTGAGTGACAATTTGCTCTGTCATCTGCTTATGTGTATATTCTGGGCCCTCCTTCATATCCTCTCGTATACTCATACCACGCTTCTTAGATTTTTCTATCAAGACAACTATGTCATTCCAAGCTGGATTATTGTCACCGTGATTTGGAGTTTCTTCTATCAAACGGGGTTTGTCATTCAAAGCTGGATTGTCTTCAGAAAAAGGCCAATTCTCCCAATAATTTGTACTCTACTCTTCAATAAGTTTCTCTCCCTAAAGATAAAAGTCCATATAACTCTTAAAAAAATAGTTCTGATTCTAAGAAAGTAACATCCAATGTGACATACAATTTTCTACTTCTTGGATCATAGCAACGGTATCCTTTATTATGATCTCCATATCCAAGAAAAATACAATGAATAACACATGGATTTAATTTAGATCGCTGAATTTTGTAGAGATGGACATGGTCTACACAATCAATTATTTTGGGTTCAAGCATTAGTACCGACGATAATGAAAATGATCAGCAAGTGTCTATAATGGAGTTTGAAAGTTCAATACTCGTGATGGCATCCTATTCAGCAAGTAAACCCCAGTACAGACTATATCCATCCAATAACGTCAAGATGTTTTAGATGCTATCAATAGAGATCTAGCAGTTTCAAAAATTTGCCTGTTTTTTCATTCTAAGACACTATTTTATTAAGGTATTTGAGTGCAAGACATTTCATGAAGTATTCCATTCTCTCAAAAAGTAATCAACAAATTGGTTACTTACAAATTCTCCACCATTATCTTACTGTAAAACTTTTACAACAACAGAGAATTGAGTTTTTATCATGTTATGAAATGAAGAAAAATCCTAAATACCTCATCTTTACCTTTCATCAAATAAAGTCAAGTCATACGTGTACAATTATCTACAAATATCATAAACCATCTAATATCCAAAGAAACTAAGATAGGACTTGGACCCCAAACATTAGAGTGAATTAAAATAAAAGGTGTTTCATATTTGTTCAAACTTATTGGATATGAAACATGATGACTCTTAGCAAGAATACAATCTTTGCATTTAAACTTTTTTTCATCTAAATTCAAACTTGGCAATAAATGCCTTAAATAAGGAAAATATGGGTGTCCCATCCTATGATGCCACAACCATATTTGCTTATCCTTGTTAGTCATTCCCTGAGCTGCATTTGTCATTCCACAAGTGTAATTATTTATGAAATATAGTCCTTCTCACTTGGTACCACAACCAATAATCTCTTTCATGGAAATATTTTGAAATAGACAAAACTTTAGATATATTAGTGCACAACAGTTCAAGTCCTTCATCATTTAATCCAAAGATAATAATTTATTTAAGAGAGAGAAGACAAGTAAAGTATTTTGTAAAGAAAGAATTGGTGCTAGTGTCACTCTTTTAGCCCTTTCAACAGGATATGTCACTCCGTTTGAATTAAATATGCATGTGTGTTTAGATTGAGTTGAGTCTAATAAATTACGAGAATCAAAGGTCATATGGTCAGTTTCTCCTGAATCAATAATTCAACCATGATTACCTAAATCACTATGGGCCATAGAGTTGTTGACTCTTGTTGGTGAAGTATTCTCAGGTAGTGGTATTAGCGTTAATGATTCATCTCTTGTTAAGCTCTCCCCAGTATTTTCCAATGATGCTCTACCCGCCTCCTGCTTTCTTTTATTTTTCAGTTCATACCACTATTAATCTAGAGGCCTATTCAATTGAAAACATGTTTCGATTGTATGTTTCAGGTTTCCACAGTGTGTACAACCACCTATTTCTTCTTATTGATTTTTTTTGGATGTGTTATTCTTGCCACTAGTCATCAGTTGAAGAGAGACTTGTCATTGATATCCTTGTCCTACTCTTGAAGTCATAGTTGCACTACTCATGTCCTCCTTTTTAGTCAACATTAAAGATGGCCTTAGGTCTTTTCGCCGAACAAGGCATATGCTTCCTCTACAGTAGGAAATGGCTTGAGTTGCAATACATCGCCTTTGACTTTATCAAGTCGTCATCCAATCCATCTAGAAAGGTATATACTCTATCTTTCTGTAATATAGAAATATATTGTTCAATGTCAGATTGACATTTCATTGAATTTGATCAGCGAAAATTGATTTCTCGCCATAAGCCTTAAAGATGGTTGAAATACGTCTCAATGGATCCCCCTCCTTGCTTCAACTTCATCACTTTTCGCTTCAAATCATAAACATGAGAAGTGTCACCTCCATCAAAATATGTCATAGCAACAGCATCCCAAATTGCTTTTTCAGAAAAAAATTGGATGTAATTTCCAATTAACTTGGGATCCATCGAGTTGATTGACTAACTCTTCACCAGTTTATTTGCTGTTCTCCATTTCCTGAATATGAAATCTGTTTTTTTTGGTGGTTGAAGATCTGCATTAATATATCCCATTTTGTCTTTCCCAATGATGTTCATCTCTACAACTTGGACCAAATCGCATAGTTAGTTCAATCTAGTTTGATATCTTGCGGAACAGTAAGAGCTTCATGGCTTACTGTAACTGATGTACTGTCCATCAATTGTGATAATTTAGATGTTAGTTCAGAGAGTAGGGAACTCCTAGATCTAACACTTGACCTCCTACTTGTTGGAGTAGTCTCCCCCATAATCTAACTTTTATCAACAACTTTTTTTCAATCTCCCTCTATACTACTTGCCCTTTCTCACAGATTTGAACCATGCTCTGATACCATGATAAAAAACAAACACAGTGAGTATTTTTTTTCTATTAACTTCATTATTTTTTAATGATTACAAGGCTGCAACTTTATACAAAAAGATACGAGGTCTAAATGAAAATATAATGTACAATAATCAATATAGACACCAAAATAGAAATATAATCAACATGAGTGGAAATAGAATAATAAAAATTTAGGCTTCAGTCTTACAAAAGTAACAGATTTATCTGAATCCTACTTTTAACGTGGAGTATAATTTTATGTGTAAGAAGTTATAAAAATTGTAATAAATAGTAGTATTAGTTATGAATCAATAACTTTAAGGATATAATAGATTCAATAATAAATAATTTTGAATTCATCACTAGTTTTGAGAATTAACTTTTGTCAATACCAACACAAGAAAGTAGAAATAAAATTATGCTCTATCACTTTTTTTGTACGCTCTTTCTAAATAATTTATTACTACAATTGTTATATAGTAATAATAATTGATGATACTCTAACAATACAGTATTTGCACACCTCTCTTTCTTCTGCCTCAGGATAACTTACGTGTCAAATTCAAAAGTTCTGTTGTAAATTTTATATTAAATATTTTTATTAAATATGTATAAATTATTTATTGAGAACACAATAGTTTTGAAAACCTAAAATTTGACCGATAAACTTTAATTTTTTTGTTGCCCCTCTAATTATTCCTTCTTACTCCCTGTCTTACATTAGCCCTTTTTGTTGTTTGGATTTTTATCTAATTCACCTTATTTCTTCCTTATTATTATGTGTGCTCTTGTTCTTTTCTTTAAATCATTTTCTTAATTTTTTGCATTGCTTTTTCTTTTTAGCTTCTTCAATATGTCTTTTTGCTTCTGTTTTCGTGTACTTTATTAGAGTATATCTGCTAAATCAATATATAAAATTTACTCGCACATAATATTTACACAAACTCGGTGTGCGTAATTTATCAAGAGTAAGAAATAAAGTAAGATAAATACATATCAATTAATTATAATTACTTGATAGAAAAAAGTATGCAAAAACATGCATGACATGCTTATAATTGATTTGGTCGAAAGGAATAGGCCACAATTATTTCTTGTCAGAACCAAGTATGCAAAAACACGCATGACATGCTTATAATTGAAGTAGTATTTTTTCAAGGAGTCAACTACTAAGTTAATAACTTACCTCACCTCACATGAAAAGTGTTAAAAGTAATAAATTATTTTTATATTTAAAATTATTTTAAAAAATGAAATGTATATTCAAGGTCATCTCCGTAATTAGATTTGTTGACCTTAAAGAGAAATGAGAATATCTATTATTTTAAAAATACGTGGTAAAGTAGTCATGTATACTTCATCAACTTTCATGAATTATGCACACATAAAGTTTGTTGAATCAGTAATTAAGCCATGTATTTAAGTTGTCGGATCTATAGTTAAGTCACAAAGAATAAGTTTATTGTAAATCTTATGGAAAATACTCTATTACGAATTATTGAGAATTCATCAAAGCTTGAGGCATGTCAGCACTGTTTTTAAGGATTATTTCAATCGATATGGGTGTATCTTTAAGGATTCAACAAGCTCTTCTAGTATAAATTAGGAGCCAGAATCTAACAAAGATTTAAAAGAAAAAATCCAACACTAAGGATTATAGAAAAGAGAAAGGAAGAAATCATCTTCATTATTCTCTACTGTCAAATAAAAAAGAACATTTCTAATATATATAGCATCAATAGTTGGTACTCTTTAATGTTATCAAATACCAATATAATAATACTAAATGCTCCTTTAAGATGTTTGGTCAAAACTTTTTAATAGAGAAATATTAAGGATAAGCTATAAAGAATAGAGTAATTGTCAATGAATACAAAGATCATAATAAATATTATAGTTGTACAAAAGAATGACTCATGAATAGAATTGATTACGTCTTATTAATGGCCTATGCAAAAGCATATTAGAAAATAATAATTCTTTTTGAAATATAAGATTATTTTTCCAACAATCCCCTCCATATTTTAAAAAGATGTCAAGTAATAGAATGAAAAAATAAGTTTTGTTGGGTTTCAAATATGAGTACAATATGTCGAATCTGGTATCTGTAGACTTTGAACCAGACTCAGATAAAATAAGATATAATCTTACAGAATAATTGATGAAGTTGTCGACTTCTATTAATCAAGAATTCTTTTGCAAGCTTAGAGTCTTATTCTATCAGGTAATACTAGCACAATCTTTGTTGTTTTCATGATTTTGCGTTAAGTGGCCATGCGAATGTCCTGGTATTCATGAGTGCTCTAGAAATTTGTCACAATTCATAGGAGTGGCACCACTCCACACTTATGTAGTTCCAATCATCAAGTTTATTCTGCAGAGCAATAAAACAAATATAAAGGGTATGAATCGGATAAAGAGTATAACTCAACGACCCTCACTTTGCCTTGTAACACTGTACTATATTCACATATGATAGGAGGGACATCTTTTAAAAGTGCTTAGATAATCAACTAATGACTTGTTATTACCTATATGAACCTATTTTATGGAATCTTCAAGCACAAAGGTTGGGTTACCATCATTATTGATCTTCTTAAATTGACTGAAAATTTCACTTCCTCCGTTGTTTCTTTCAGTCTGTGAATTGATCAGATTTACCTCCGACTACACATAATTTACTTACATAAATAATTTCATCTCACAACAACTGGTTTATGATATTTTCTCTAAAAAACATGCATTCTGTAACCATTCATAAGATTATTTTTCACTATAGCTTGTGCTACTTGACAACTATAAGTGATATCTCTTGATTGATACTATGATATCTCATGATTGATCTTCTATATCTCAGTATCTCATAGTGATTTAGTTTTTATTTAAGAGAAGATCATAATTCTTTATTAGTTGATTCTTTCCTTATTTGTTTTGTGATCAATAAAATCATACACTTCTCTTCCAGTAAAGTTTATATGGTATCAAGAGCCTAAAAGCTTCACAGTATTTTTTTCCTACGGATTTGTGTTTTGTTTTTCTCTCTACCAAAATAATGTCTCCAAGTAATTCCTCCATTGAGAACACCTTAACCACACCTCCAACCAATTCCTTAACTGATAATACTTCTACCACACCTTTTCATGTGGCTGCACCAAGTTATCCCACAATTCTCACTATGAAAAACAATGAGCAGTTGATTAGTATCAATGTTGTTGCTCAGGCACCTCTAAATCTCAACAATACAAACTACCAGTCATGAAAATAATAGTGGGAAACCATTCTCACTGCATATTACTTTCTTCACTTTGTTGAACAACTGCTAAGTTCAATAGCCACTCCTTTTCATAAAAGGCAAGACCATCTCATCTGAAGTGCCATCTCTATCTTCTGATATTGTTCCCTTTATCATTGATTCCAAGTCTTCCTATGCTCTCTTGCAAAATCGAGAGGAAACCTATGCAAAACCTTCACGTGCCCATATCATAAATCTTAGAGAACCCCTAAGAAACATGAAAAAGGTAACCTCTCCATGGATTCTAGCATAATATGACACTATCACTGCAGCTCTGAGTTCTTGAGAAACTCTAGTGACATTTGAAGATCTTCATGAGAAGCTCCTTAATTTTGAGCAGAATTTTGTTTGCTCATCTTCCTCTACTATAGTTCCAATTACAGTAAACTTTGCTGCTAAACCATCTCCTCAAAAAAATCATTCTCGACCCAATCATGCTTTACGTCCAGGAAATAACTCAAATGAACTTGCTGCTAACAACACTGGTGCTTAATTTTCTGTTCAAAACAACCACAGGAATTGCCTTTGTGTTACTTGTCAATTTTGTTATAAGCCTGGTCTTCATGTGAAGTAGTGCCAAAAATTATAGGCAATCCTTTCTCTGGTTAATGATTATGAATCATATGGACATAGAAGAAACAATGCTCAACCTCAAATACAACAACCACGTGCTAACTAAGCAACTCACAATAATAGCAATGATAGAAATTGTCTTGTTGACTTCGGTGCCTCGCATCACGTCATGCAGGATCTCCAAAATTTATCCCTTCACTCCGATTATGATGGCAGTGAAGACATTATTCTTGGTGATGGTAACGAACACAAAATCACCCATATAGTATCTGTTTCTTTGCCATCATATTCTCAGGCTTTAACTTTATCCAATGTTTCATATGTTCCTAAGATGAAGAAGAATCTTATTTCTGTTTATCAACTTTATAATGATAATTATGTCTCTATCTCATTCTCACCTTATTCGTTTGTTATGAAAGACTTTTGCACAAGGGCGCCTCTACTATTAGGGAATCCTAAAATGATGTTTATCCATGGCCGTATCTCTTTAATCACCAACCTATCCTCAACACTTGCCATCACCATCACCACAACTGCTTCCAATTGGCATCGATGTCTTGGTCATTCTTTCTCTTCCACTCTTTATCAAGTTTTCAAGATTTTAGATATTTCTTCTTCCATAGAAAAATCATTCTTTTGAAATTCTTGTATATGTAGTAAAATGCATGTTTCCTTTCTACAACTTTACAATAAAGAGCAATTCTCATTTGGAATATATTTATTTTGATGTTTGGGGTCCTTCACCAGAAATTTTAATAGATGATTTTCAATATTATCTAATATTATTTGACTATTATATGAAATACATCTGGTTGTTTCTCATAAAATGAAAGTCTGATGTATCCATTATATTTCTAAAATTTAAGAAAGTTGTAGAAGAGCTCTTTCAAAAGGCCATCATCTTTTTTTACTCTGAAAATAGTGGTGAATTCATCCATCTTAGATCTTTCTTTGAAGAAAATGGAATTTCTCACCTTCTCACTCCTCTACATACCCCTGAACATAATGCAACTGTCAAATATCGTCATCGCTATATTATTGAAACAGGCATCACCCTATTCATAATGCGAATCTCCCTCTAAAATTTTGGTCCTATGCCTTTACTATTGTAGCCTACCTAATTAATCACTTACCTACTAGAATTTTATAGAATCAGTCTCTCTATTTTTTTTGTATGGAAAACAACCAAACTATACCAAGCTTTGGGTCTTTGGTTGTTTGTGCTACCCATGGTTAAGGACTTATACTCAAAACAAATTGCAACCTCGCTCCAGCCTATGTCTTTTTCTTGGATACTTGCGAAATTAAAGTGATTATGTTTGTTTTAATCCTGTGAAGTCCAGGTTGTATGTCTCTACGCACGTGGACTTTGTGGAGCATCGTTTTTCATATTTATCTATGGAAATTAAGGCCAATCAACCTGATTCTAACACTATTGATATATGAGCTCCCTCTGATTATACTATTCATTTTACATCAAGTCTATTAGATAACTCTTATCATGTTATATCTACAACATCGGATTCAGGAAGTACCTCACATGAGGCTGCTACCAACAATCACTCTTCATCAGATGAGCCTGAGAACTCCACTACATCCTTTTCAGGTATGATTTATGCTACTTCTGGTTCCTCCATTCCTTGTTCTGCCCCTATACCAAATCATCCCATGGTTACCCGTTCAAAAAATAATATTATTAAGCCAATTTAAATACTGTCTTAGTTTTACCTTAACTCCTAAACCTGAGTCATTCCTTATCGCACAACCTTCTAAATTGCAAGCTATTTCCTCAAGTACCATTAGCAAACCTAAGCCTATCAGATCATCTCTTTTTATTTAATTCAATACCCAAACCTATTAAGCCTCGGAATGTTAACCAAGCATTAAAAGATCCTAAATGGCGTGCTTCCATAAATAAGGAATTATCAACCCTTAAGGGTCAAGGCACATGCTCTCTTGTACCAACAAATTCTCAATCCAAACCCATCGGGTCTAAGTGGGTTTTTCATGTTAAATACAACTCTAATGGAAGTATTAGCCGCTATAAAGCTCGAATTGTTGCTAAAGGTTTCTTGCAGCATCTAGGTGTTGATTATGGTGAAATATATTCTCTAGTAGCAAATGATACCACAATGCATGTTATTCGCTCACTAGCTACCTCATTTGATTGGCCACTTCGTCAATTAGATGTTAACAATTCCTTCTTGCATGGAACTTTAACCAAGAAAGTTTACATGTCTCATTCTCTTGGGTTTGTGAATGATACATCTCACTCATGTTTGTCGGCTTCACAAAGCAATTTATGGTCTTAAACAGGCTCCATGAGCATGGTATAAGAAACTCAAATCCTATCTTGTTTCATATGAATTTTGCCATTCTCAATCAGATCATTGCCTATTTATATATACTAAATCTGGAGTTACACTCTATCTCATTATCTATGTTGATGATCTAATTATCATGGGGAATAATCAAAGTTCAGTGGAAGATTTTATTGGGTGTCTTGCTAATTGTTTCTCTGTTAAATATCTTGGTGATTTGCATTTTTTTGGGTGTTTAAGTTATTCGCTCATCTTCTGGAATTTTCTTAAGTCAGCAGAAGTATATATATGAGATCTAAGAAAAAGCCAACATGGCTTAATCTAATCCAATGCACACACCAATTGCAAGCAGATCTTGTCCCATAAGTAGTAATTCTCTCTACTTGAGGATCCTAAAGAATATCAAAGTATAGTTAGAAGTTTACAATATCTCCACCTTACTATATCGGATATGGCCTTTGTTGAAAGCAAATTGTCTCAGTTTACAAGTGCTCAAACAACTACACATTAGGCTATGGTAAAATGAGTTCTTCACTATCTTGTTGGTACATATGCAAATGGCCTTTTTCTTTGGAAATGCTAGCCATTAAATTTACATTCCTTCTCTAACTTAGATTAGGCAGGTAAGTGTGAAGATCAATCCTCTACTACATCATATATTGTGTTTTAGGCTCCAATCTGATCTCATGGAGTTCTAAGAAGCAAAGAGTTGTTGCTCGCGCATCCATAGAAGCTGAATATTATGCTATTGCTTCAGGTTCAGCTAAAATATATTGGGTCCATAATTTGCTTAAAGAGTTATCTATTTATCTCAAGGAACCACCAATTATCTACTGTGATAATCTTGGCACGACTTATGTGTGTGCTAAATTAGTTTTTCATTCTAAAATAAAGAACATTGAGATTGAACATCATTTTGTTCAAAATCTCTACCAACAAAGCCTGCTACGTGTTTCTCATTTCTCATCCCAAGACTAACTGGCTAATCTTCTAACCAAGCCACTTCCAAAAGCTCCGTTCGAAGCACTAAGGTCCAAAATTGGTATATTGGACCGATCTACCATCTCAGTATCTCATAGTGATTTAGTTTCTATTTAGGAGAAAATCACAATTCTTTATTAGTTGATTCATTCCTTATTTGTTTCGTGTTCTCTTGTATATGTACACACATATCAATAAAATCATACACTGTTCAATATAGCTTGTGCTACTTGACAACCACAATATTATTTCAATCTCAATACATGCTAAGAAGTTTCGTAGCCTCGTTACTATCCAACTCCAAAATGACAAACTTTATATAGTTGAATTTTATTTTATGGCAATCCACCAATAATCACTAGTGAATTTTAAAATTCACATTGCATCATTGTACAATTCTAATACAATACAAAACTCATATTAACACCAATACAAATATAAAAATTCTTCAATAAACTCAACAACATTATTTTTTTCACTATTAACGATGCATTTAATCACATTATAAATTATTGACATACAATTAAAAATTTAGACTCTTACTTTCTCTTAGAATCATATAACATAACATTAACAAGTCACCCTCATACTTTTAAATATTTCAAAATAGGGGATAAATTTTCCATGTTTCATAAAGTTTTCAATTTTTCATAAGACATTTCATTTCATACTAACAAGATAATAATATAATTACTATCTATAGATTAGACACATAAAAGAAAATATACAGCAGAAACTATTATATTAAAAATATAATAGCCACTGTAAGAACTGCATCCACCATGTAGCAGTCCTAGATTCCACTAACTAGATAAAGAATTAAAGGAAGTATATACATAGACAAAGATCCATCAATATAGATGCAATTCCTTATTAACGTATATCAAAATAAATATCAATTGCTAATATTTTGATAATTTCATAATTTTAATTATTATAACAGTGTAAAGGTTATTGATCTGCCATGGTTTCATGAAACTTTTAATGCTTAAAACAGAAAATTATGCAAGTACTTAGTCCTTTTTTATTAGATGTGATGTGTTTTTTGATTTTTTTTTGTAGGAAAATAGATCTTGAAGCAGAGCCAGGAGAAAAAAAAGATGAAGTGTGTCTAGGAAGGCAACTTATGGACCCACTTACGAGTCGTAATTAGTACTTACGCTCATCGTAAGTGGACCTGTAAGTTGCAGAAGAAAGTTTTGAAAGTTGATTTTTGTTCTAAGAGTTACAAAGGCCTACTTATAGGGCGTAAGTAGTACCCACAAACCCCGTAGGTACCCCTAATAATTAGGCGATCTGAAGTCTAGAAGTTCCTTTGAGACATACGAACCCACCTAGGGTTCGTAGGTAGTACCTACGACCCGTAAGTTGGGTCGTGGGTAGGTGCCGACTAAGTTTTCCTATTTTTTTGTTAGAATTTTTAGGTTTTCTGATGTATCCTATAAATACCCCATTGATGTTTTGTTATCAGCTTACACGCTTTACATACTGACAATATTATATTGAGTTCTAAGATATATTTTTGATCTTGATTCGTGTTCTTGATTTTACGATTTGAGATTCTGATTTGCATTCCTAATTTAGTATGATATTATTCATATACTTTCTATTATGAATTCTATGGGTGTTATTGCAAACATAAGCGGTTAAACCTCTTAACTAGGGTTGTGAAAACCTTGCTACAATAACGAAGTAGAGGAAGTACAAAGTCTTTCTTGATCGATATTTATGTATGTATTGTAGTTTTCTTCATATTGATTGCTTTCTTAGTGTCTGCAGATGCTAAGAACCCACTTTTATTTGATATTAACTTGAGAGAGAGGTTGAGATTAGGACAAAAAGATCACAACTATAATTTAAAGTTGCTAACCTTTATCTGATTAACTTGAGAACGAGAGGCGATAGTTAATTTGGGATCGAGGATAAGAGTTAGTAATGCGATACTCTAAAATCGAGAGGAGATGAGTGAAATTCATCGAAGGGTATCGAGAGACGGTAGGTTACATATAATTTGTTAGATTCTAAATACAAGGCACCGAGATAGTTTGATGAGCACAATAAGTCTGGGAAGTTAGGAAGTCAGGGCGAACACAGTACTAGTATTGTTCTCATATTGATTTTAACCTAAAGTGTTCAAGATTTGTTACTGCTACTATTATTACAAAATCCCCCTATTTACTCAAGGCACTTTCTGACCACATCAGCAAATTCTTGACAGAGATTCGTCCTATTCCCTACGGGTTTGAACCCAATATTTATTAGGTTTTTTATTTGACAACGACCACGTTATACTTTTTAGATGCTGTAATTTGTGAGATATCAAATTTTAACATCATTGTCGTAGAATATAGTTACAGATTGATTGATTGAGGTTGTTTAGTGTCACAACCCAAAATCGATAGGTCATGATGGCACTGGTTGCAGCGAACCTTGACAAGTAAGTCTATCACACAAACTGATACACGAAGGGTAAAAGGACAGAAATAACCCCAAGGTAAGGCGTCTAGAATGAAGCCAAACCATACAATTATAATAAATAAGGAAAGAAATATAACAATGCAGTCATAACTCCCAAAACCAGATGTCAACAGTATAAGAACGTGCCTAGTACAACTCTAATCAAAGAATATACATAAGATATCCAAATACAAGAGCAGCATTATCTCTGAAATAAATATAAAGACATAGTCAATAAAGAAAGATAGGAAAAGACATCCAAACGCCTAAAAATCATCAACTACCTTAAAAGCTCCAACAATCACCCGAGTCAAGCAATGAGGGGTGCACACAAGCCTGAATCTGCACCAGAAGGGTATTGTAGGAGTGAGTACTACCCATTTATACTCAGTAGGTATCATTTACCGACCGAGCAAAGTAGAAAATAAAGTACACAAAATACATACTAAGGTCACATCACTTGCAATTAGAAAATATCCCATATCGATATCCCACATCGCTTGCAATAACAGTTCTAATAAATCACAAATGCAACAATAATATAACAAGTATAACCCAAGTATACATTATATCACATGCAAGTATAAACCAAAGAAGAACATATATATGCAGGATGGTCAAGTATAAGCAACAAGATATAGAGCAAGTATACATATAACAAGTCAATACATAAATTCAATCACAACATCATCACAATAAAGCAAATACAGTGTATAAGATGATGATACTGACGATGATGATGAAGTGATAATGATGATTATAATGGATGAGGTTGGCATACATCCTTGAGGTTGGCACAGCCTTGAATTTGACATATAGCCTTAAGGTTGACACACAGGTATTGAGTCTTCTCTGGCATAATCTTTAGGAGAAGGTCCATAATATCCAATATTAGATATCAATATTCAATATTTCCAGTATTTCCAGGATCTCCAGTATTTGTAATATTTCTAGTATTTCCAAGATTCCAGTGTTTCCAAAGCACATACATAACATTATACATAAATCAAGTACACATACTTGACAACAAGTATATATAAAGCAATAAAACAAATAAGAGAAATGATATGTATGATGACATGAGAATGATGATGTAATGTTCACAACCATTCAAAATGAGTATTTCCATAACCAATCCACATGATGTTTTCCAAAGCCAACCACAATGTTACAACTCCACAGCCACTTGAACCAATATCCACTCATTATTTACATTATCCATGAATTTTCTGCATAATTCATATGACCAAAAAGTATGAATATATCACAATAAGCCAAAGGCACAATAATAGACATTTCTAACAACACTATATAATTATTCACATGTATTACAGGCAATCAACATCATATAAGATCCCGAACGGTCACACATATCAGATGATATCTCCAATTCAATAATTACATCATATTTAGGACCCCACACAGGCATAACATATAGATAGCCTTTTTTCATGATTAGTTCTCACCTTTAACGTGCATTTTGGTATACAAATTAACTACTCATCCCAGTCTAAAGAGTTAAACCATAACCTACCTCAAATATTAAAATTGGTCTGCTACACTTTGAACCCACAATCTTACTTCTCATGAATGATCCCAAAATTAACTAAAACTAAGAAATATAAAATCTACGCATCAAAACAAAGGCAATGATACCCATATTATCTACTTTTGATTTAGGTTCAAAACGGACACCCAAAACTAGGTTCCAAAAAAAGGTCAAAATCAGAATTTTATTACAAAAATGTGTATCCCATACCTTTAGGAATATACAGTAGAAAACTCAAGTCAAATCGAGTTAAAAATGAGGTTCAAATCTCAGGAAAATAATTTTTAGTCTTTACCAGATAAAACCTTTGAAATCCATTTTAAAATCAAGAATTGAAGTTGTTTTGAAGATGAAATCGAGAAAAAATAAGTAATTATAGGATTAAGAACATTATTTAAGTAAAAACAGTAAAATTTAGGGGTAAATCAAGTAATAAGATTTTAGGAATTTTTGAACAATAATCAAGAAATTCACTAAGAAAAAGGTGAATTCTTACCTTAAGTCCGTAAGAGAATCAAGAAATAGATGTTAATCTAGCTTTCCAAGAACCCATAAGCTTCACTTTTAAGATCTCATATTATTTTAGGATTTAGCTCTCAAGAGGTCAGGTGAAAATGAGTAAAAATCGGGTAAAATAGGCTATTTATACTTCTACTAGGTTGCCATGTAAATAAGGCATAAATTGAGCTCCTCAAATGATATTTATCCGTTGTTGTCCAGGTTACATAGCAACCTAGTGCACCAAATTTTTTAAGTCCAAAACGGACTTTGACGAGGTGCTCGGGATTCATTTGGAATCTAATTTACGCAAATAAACTATGTAACCACACTGAATTCGACACTCCAGATTCAATGGAGATATCATATTTTCAAAAAAATATCTATTTCATAGAGTTGACCCCAAAACCTTAAATTATAATTTTCCAAACCAAGGGTCAAAATGAGATTTAAAAGCCGTTAAACCCAAACAAATGTTACCACCATAAAATCAATGTTTTGGATCTACTGGCACAGTCTGTTCAGTCATCTATTGCACAGATCAAAAGATAACCATATAAGTTCATAATAAGGCTCTCGAAGCCTCCAAAAATCACAATACCGCACAAAAGGCACAAAAATGTATTGAAAACCATGCCAATTATCCTCACACCCCAGAAATAATATAATGTAACTATGAGGAGGGTAAAATAGTTAAATTATACAAAAATATATATTTATATATTTCATAAAAATTTTAGGTTGTTACATTGAGGTTATTGGTTTTCAATTTTTTATTATTCTTGGGGCATACGTCATTGTATGCCCAATACTCATAGTCAAAGAAATATATTGATCCCACTTGATCTTGAGCTAGATCGAACCTTTTGATATAATCGTAAGAAGGAAAAACATGAGCATGAAGTTTGGCACGATGGGGTTCAAGATGACCCAAATCCCTTGAATTTTCCACCTTTACATGGTATTCAGTAAAAAGCCACACAAACCACTCCATGATTATTAGTGGAAGAGAATGTGATTTCAGTAAATATCCATCATGCAGGTGCAGAGGAAAAAGCAAGACAAAAATAAAAGCAGCAAGCAGAACTCGACAGAGATAGAGTTAGAAAGAATGGAGCAAACAACCCTTAGCTTATCAGTATTTACCAGTCTTTGATGATCTGGAAGAAGACTTGGTATATGTGGAACCTATACAGGAGTTATCGTTCCTGTTGAGTTTTCCTAAGGAGTAAAGTTTGACATTACAAGTGCTATGATTCAGTTACTTACTCTGAAGGGTGTGTTTGTTGGTTTAATGACTGATGATGCAAATATGCACATCATGAATTTTGTCAGGATTTGCACGTTGTATAATCTACCTGAGGTGAATCAGGAAGCTTTGAGACAACGTTGTTCCCATTCTCTCTTACAGGAGAAGCAATGTTATGGTTAGGATACTACCTCGTGGGTCCATTACTTCATGAGTCACAAACATAATTTTTGGATAGATTTTTCCTACTTTCTAAAATGCTGCATTTGAAGGATGAGATTTATAATTTCAGGCAATTGCATTCAGAGGCACTATATGAGACATGGTTAAGGTTCAAGAAAAATTTGATAATTGTTCCCAATCATAAAAATTCAGAAAGGAATTTGCTCGAGATATTTTATAAAGACCTGAATTCAAATACCAAAGATATTTCTGATACTATTACCGGTGGAGCTTTCATGAGCCTTCATTGGGAGTTAGCTATGGAAATATTAGACAGGGTCTCTAAAATTAACCAAGGGTGGCATACTCGAGAGGTAGAAAAGAGAGTTGATACTTATGCTATTGGTGTTTCTAGTAAGTAAGGAGTCCTATATGATATAGTAGCTTAAGAAGTAGCACAATTGAGGAAAGAGATTAGGTTACTAAGCAATTTGCAACTATGAATGTAGAAAAGATGAATACAGTGGGTACACAAGATAAACCTTTTAGACATAATGAGTCTAATTCTAAGGAGGAAGTAAGGTATTTAGATAGAGAGATAGCACATTTCCAAGCCAAGGGCCAAGCATCCAATTAGAATACTTAAAACTCGAAGCAAGAAGATCAAGCCGGAACTACTATGGGGACATGTATAGGAATAAGAGCAGAGAGAGATGGTGACTGAAGGAGAAAGGATAATTATAAGGAGAAAAGTGGTATGTTCCACTAGAGAACCGTTATTCTAATTCATGGATAAAAACATTATTTACAAAGATGGTTAAGGATTTAGAGAGTCAAGAGAGTAGTCTTAAGTAAGTTAAGGTAGATATTTTAGGATTGAGCCAACAAGTGGAATCACATGCTACTTTTTGGTCAAATGTCGACTTTAAATCACCGTCAATCAGGCACTTATTCAAGTAATCAGAATCCAAAGATGACAGTCACTACTTAGCCATCACCAATCTGAGTGGTAAGGCTACTATTAATCCTTCTATGTTGGTAGTTGATGAGGTAAGAGATGATGTTGTTGATCTTGATAATGCACCTAAAGCTGAAACTGAGAAGTTAATGACAAATGGGAAGATATCACAAAAATAGATGGGTATTAAAAAATAAGTCGAAACTGATAAAGGAAAGGGTAAGGGGGTCAAACTAGTTTTAAAGACCATTCCACGACCTCCCTCTCATTTTTCTCAAAGGTTGAAGAAAAAAAAGGAAGAAAGGAAATATTAGAAATTTATGTCGATGTTGAAAGAATTATTTGTGAATATTCATCTTGTATAAGCATTGGAGCAGATGCCCGATTATGCAAAGTTCATGAAGGATTTAGTATCTAAGAAGTAGACGGTACGTTTTGAGCTTGTTGATAATATGCACTATTGCAGTGTTATTGCTTCTCGATCTTTGGTTGAGAAGAAAGAGGATTCCAAAGCTTTCACTATTTTTTGCATTATTGGGTCCCTAGACTTCGCATGAGTACTATATAACTTAAGAGCTAGTATTAATCTGATACCGCTAGTTGTGTAAAAGTAGTTGGGGTTGGGGACACCTAAGCTGACGTCTATGAGATTATTGATCACTTATTGAGTTGTGAAGAAACTATTTGGTATTTTGTATGATGTTTTAATAAAGGTAGTTTTCTTTATATTCCTAACTAATTTTGTAGTTCTTGACTATGAGGTGTATTTCGATGTCCCCATTATCTTGGAAAGGCCTTCTCTAGCCGTGGATAGGGCATTGGTTGACATGGAAATGGCACATATTCAGGCTCAATGATGAACAAGTTACATTAAATATGGGTCAGTTGATACGACAACCAAAAGATATGCATATGGTGTCTGCGATAGGCACTATAGAGGATGATGTAATGAGTGTGTCCATTGAGGAAAGACTTGGAGTAAAGGCATTAGCAACGGTGATCATAAACTTTGATAGTTATGGTATCGATGAGTATAATGATATGGTTAAGGCTTTTATTGGTAGAGGTTCTTATTCCTATGAGCCAAAGAAGCTGGATCTTAACTTGAATAATAGAGAGACTCTACTAGGTCAGTCATCTATTGAGGAGCCACTGGTCTTGGAATTAAAGGCCATCTCTTCTAATTAAAGTTATGCATTCTTGGGGGCTAACAATACCTTGCCAATTATTATTGATGCAGATTTGGATACGCCGGTTAAGGACTTGATCTCTATATTACAAAGATTTAAATGGGCCATTGGTTGGACTATTACGGATATTTTCGGGATTCCACATATAATTGCACTAATAAAATTTTGCTGGAACCAAAGTATGTATCAAGCATTGATCATCAAATTCATCTAAATTTACCTATACAAGAGGTGGTGAAGAAGGATATCATCAAGTGGTTAGATGTAGGTGTGGTGTACCTTATTACCGAGAGCAAGTAGGTGATCCCGATTTAGTGTATGCTAAATAAGGGTAGGATTATTATCCCTAATAAGAAGAATGTGTTAGTGCCCATGAGACCAATTACAGAATGGAGAGTTTGTATGAATTATCGAAAGCTAAATACTTGGAAGTAGAAGGATCAATTTCTTATGCCATTCATGGACCAAATGCTAGACCGTCTTACAAGAAGAGGATGATATTATTTTCTTGATGTTTATTCATGGTATAATCAGATCTTTATTTCCCCCGAAGACTAATACAAAACTATTTTCACATGTCCATATGGTACCTTTGTGTTCAAGAGGACACCTTTCAGACTTTATACAGTCTCACCAGTTTTTAGCGTTCTATGATATCCATCCCTTATCATATGGTGAAATATATTATGGAGGTATTTATGGATGATTTCTTAATTATGGGTTACTTTTTTGATGATAGTTTGGCCCACTTGGCTAATGCACTCCAGAGATGCAAGAAGTGCAACTAAGTGTTGAATTGGAAGAAATGTCATTTCATGGTTAAAAAGGGAAAAGTCTTGGGGCGCAATATTTTAAATAAGGGAATAGAGGTTGACAGAGCTCATATTCAGGTAATGGAAATATTATCTCCACCTATTTTTGTCAAAGGTATTTGGAGTTTCTTGGGTCATGCGAAGTTCTATAGGCGGTTCATCAAGGATTTCCTTAAAATTGCAAATCTATTGTGCAAATTGTTAGAGAATGAGGTAAAGTTTATGTTTGACAATACGTGTCTCAAGGCCTTTGAGTGCCTAAAGGAGAGGTTGATTTCTGCTTTTATCACTATGTCTCCGGATTGGACTCTTCCATTTGAGATGATGTGTGACGCTAGTGGTATCTCCTTAGGAGTTGTTCTATGCCAAAGTCATGAGTAAATACTTCATCTCATCTACTATGCCAGCAAAGCACTTAATCCGCACAGAAAAATAATACGGTGATTGAGTAGGAGCTACTTGCGATAGTGTTTGATTTTGAGAAATCTTGGTTCTATTTGATTGGTACCAAAGTCATTATGCATACTAATCATGCAACTTTGAGGTACATTATTGAGAATAAATATGTGAAGCCTAGGTTGATTCAGTGGGTAATACTGCTACAAGAGTTTGACTTAGAGGTCAAGGATTGGAAGGGTATAGAAAATTAAGTTGCAGCCGTCTATTCCACCTAGAAAAGGCGGAGGTGCTCAAATTAGGCTATAAGCTTAAGATTGATGATACTTTTCCAAAATAAATGATCTGGGCAGCATCACAAGACTTAATCCCCTAGTTTGCTAATTTTGCCAATTATTTGGCAAGTGACCTCATCCCGAAAGACTTGTCGCTTCAGTAGCAAAAACAATTTATGCATGAGGTATGAAAGTTTTGTTGGGATAAGCTGTTATTATTTTGGGTGTACGCAGATGGTGTGATTCGGAGGTGTATTCCCAAAGTTGAGATGATGTACATTCTTGAGGCATGTCACTCATCTTCAGTTGGGGGTCACCATACTGGTACTTGTACTTCCCACAAAATCTTACAGTATGGTTACTATTGGCTAACTATTTATAAAGATACACATGACTATGATAGGGCCTATGACCAATGCCAGTGTTAAGAAAATATCTCGCAGAAGCATGAGCTCCCCATGACACTAATTTTTTAGCTTGAGTTATTTGATGTATGGGTTATTGATTTCATGGGTCTATTTATGAGTTCTTATGGTATGAAGTATATATTGGTGGCAGTTAACTATGTGTTTAAATGGGTAAAACCAGCTGTACTTCCCAATAATGAGGGTTGTAGTGTTACGACATTTTTAAAGAAGAACATATTCTCTCTATTTCGTACTCTACGTGCTATCATTAGTAATTGTGGGTCCTATTTTTGCAATCATCTATTTAAGGTCCTGCTTGAAAAGATCGTTTGAAACATAAGGTGGCAATAGTTTACCATCTACAGACAGGTGGGAAGGTTGAGCTTGGAAATCTACACACAGGTGGGAAGGTTGAGGTCTCCAAGATCAAGTCTATTTTGGCAAAGACTATGAATGCCAATTGGACTGATTGGTCAAGGAAGCTAGATGATGCACTTTGGGCCTACCGGATAGCTTTTAAAACTCCCTTAAGTGCCTCTCTATATTAGCTTG
Organism: Capsicum annuum; assembly: GCF_002878395.1. Classification (NCBI taxonomy): domain Eukaryota; kingdom Viridiplantae; phylum Streptophyta; class Magnoliopsida; order Solanales; family Solanaceae; genus Capsicum; species Capsicum annuum. Next base: position 55,677,610 of record NC_061118.1, on the reverse strand, counting down.
TGTATGGCAAGGCAAGCCACTTGCTAGATGAACTTGAGCACAAGGCACTATGGGTGTTGAATTTGAGTGGAGTGATGTTGCAAACCTGAGGATGAGTAATATAAGTGAGTTGAATGAAATATGTCTCTATTCTTATGAGAGTTTTGCTTTGTAAAAGGAGAAGATGAAGTTATACTGTGACAAAAAATTTGAGAAAAAGGTATTTCATCCTGGTGATATGGTTTTGTTATATAATTCGAGATTTTGCTTGTTTCTTGACAAGTGAAAGTCGAGATATTCTGGACCACTCATCGTGGTTAGAATATTTCCACATGGTGCAATTAAATTGAAATGAGATAGGGATGCCTCATTCAAGGTGAACGAGCATCGTGTTAAGCATGATATGGGAAGTGTGGATGATTTGAAGGTTTGTGAGGATGTAATCATTGGCAAAATCTGAATAGCTAAGGCAACCAAGTCATGCCGCAACATTAAATTAGGTGCTTCATGAGAGGCAACCTAGGGGATTGTTTGTGATGTCTGTGTATCAAACATAGCCACGTCAAGCCACAACAATAAATCAAGCAATACTTGGGAGGCAATCCAAGATGTTAGTGTTCACTTTGTTTCTATTTTATAGGTTAAAAGCATGGGGAAACACATAGAGAATGACAAAAATTGCAAAATTTCAAACAAGTACGTAAGTGGACCTACAACCCTACTTACGGGGATTGTAGGTCCAAGCACGCCAGGTAAGTTAAGTCATGGATATCATTAGAAATTTTTGGTCTCCGAAGTTGTACTTACAAACCCACTTACAGGGTCGTAAATACAACCTACGACCCCATAAGTTAGGGTCATAGGAATCAAAAATAGGTGTAGGACCTACTTACGAACTCACTTACAGAGGTCGTAAGTAGAACTTACAGGCAGTAAATAAGGCCGTAAGTGGGTCAAAAAATTTCTGGGCCCATTTTCAAAATCTTGGTCGGGCCTATGTAACCCGACCCGATCCAACCTCCCCCATGTTATTTAACCCTCCAAAAATGACCCTTTAACCCTAAACCTTTCAAATTCAAAACTCCCTCTACAATTAAGACTCCCCAACTTCCTTCTAAAATAATAAAAGGAAAATCCCCATTTTTTCTCACCACACTTGGGCGTAAAATTCACAAAAGTAGGGCTAAATTCACATTGTGCATCTTCTACTTCAAAGACTATTCAATTCAAGTAAAAATTCTTGGCTCCAACTTGGTTAAAAATATATTTTTTTATCATTGAACCTTAGAAATTGCTTAATTGTAATACCCCGAAAAAATTTTCAGCGAAATTTTGTGCGTAAACGTATTGGATCCTATCTTCAACAATGATTTATAATTTTTCTATGTGTCATTTCTTGGATTTCGACCCACCATTTCGTAGAGAACAAATAAGCTTTCCAACGATATGTGGATCACCCAAAACAGACTCTCAAGCGATGAGTTATGACCATTCTGATCAAACTACGACCATTCCGATCGAACTGTGAACAGTAAAATGTGCAGAAAAAAAATACGACAGCCAGGCAATTTTTTTGATCAACTTCAAACGATCATAACTCCTTGTACATAATGAACTGTGTGAGCAGCTATATATCAACGAAAATCCTTGAGAGTATTCTTTCCAATAAAATTGGTTTCATCCAATTTGGACATCGGAGTAAAAAGTTATGGCCAATTTACTTCAGCCTATCGGATAGATCACTGAAGGGCAGATTCGGGTTTTATTTGTTTCTTAGGGGCATTTTGGTCTTTATTATAGACCCTTGCGATGTTGTGGTGGATTTCCAAAGAGATTTGATTTGGTCTTTACGATAGACCCTTGTGATGTTGTGGCGGATTTCCTAACGCGTTCTGAGCTAGTCGGGGAGTATTAATTAGCATCGAGAGGGAAATTTGGTATTTCCCCAAACCTATGTGCCACCGTAGGGTTGTTGATGATGATATTGTTGGCCAGAGAGCCGAATTGTGATTATGAAAGCTTTAAGGTTGTATTCCCTGGCAAGAGTACAACACTCCCGCCAATGGGAGTGCTCTCCCTAGGAGGGCAAACGTTGGTATTCCACGCGGCTCACGTGGGGTTTTCGGTTATAGGAAACTTCCCTGTCCATAAGAGTATATTTCTTGAACTATCGAGTCGCTCCGAGTCTTGAGTTGATGAGTTTGGTTGTCTATGATGAGTCATGAGAATTTATGATGAATATTGATGATTTTATGATGATTTATGGGATTTTACTTATGTTTTCCTCTCTATAATATTATGAGAAGTATAGATGATGAAATTTAAGCCATGTGAGTCTTCATTTTTCGTACGCATGTTTTACGAAATCAAAGATATTATTCAAATTATTGTGTGCACCCCCACATATTCAGTTGCTTATGAGGAGTCATGGTGAGTTATGTAACTACTTCCTACGGTTTCTGTGTCAGTATAAATCTTCAGGATTCAGGGGTGTGAGTGTATTCGATTGATCAGTGTTGGTATCTTGTGATTCAGTAATGCAGTACCCTAGTACAGTAGTGAGTTTCGAGGACAGTAAAGTGGTATCCGAGCTGTGGTATCTGGAGTCGTTATAATTGTTATAGTGGTTGTGAACTGTGCGTTCATATATGTACACTCATTTGTTATTCTCATGATTATTCTGTTGATTAAATGTTCATGCATAAACCCTTGTATTTAGCCTTCCCTGCTTGCATACTCAGTACATCTTAGTACTGACGCATTCTCACTATGGTGTTCTTTTATTTTGGAGCTCCATAGGTTCAGAGGAGTGAAACTTGGAGCATCTTAGAAGTCACTTGTATAGCAGCAGTGGGTGCAGCAGTGAGTCCTCATCATCCAAGGGTGTTGTTATTATAGTATTTGATTTTAGTAGACGGAGTTAGTTGGGGGAATTGTCCCTTCAACTCCACAGTTCATGTAGTGTAGAGGCTTTTCAGACAGATGTATTAGTGTGTGGTTTAAGGTATTGTATATTTTTAGATGTTTGAACTTTATGGCAAGTGTTAGCCAATTTTTGCATGTATTTTATTATATTATGCAGTGAACAGGTACAGATATCAGAAAAAGGGTTAGCTTGTGGTCCTTCGAGATCATAAGCACTGTGTGGCATTTCGATTCTCGGGAATCGGGGCATTACAAACTTGGTATCAGAGCCTAAGGTTCAACAGTGTCCTAAGAAGTCTGAAAGGCCACATCTAGTAGAGTCTTGTACAAGAGTGTGTTGCACGCCACATTCATGTACGGGAGGCTATGGGATATTTAGAAGAGTTTTCGTTTGTTCATGATCCAAATCGTGCTATAGCAAGATTTTCCAAGAGAGTTATGTAGACTCTTGTAATGATCTACTTATGTCAGATTTACCTTACTCTTAAGGTAACAGAAATAGTAAAGCCAAAGTCTTTTAGATAGAACTTTCTTTGACAGTCCTCGTAGATAGTTTTGGGACAATGTTCTCTAAAGTGAGCAGAGTATGCCTTATGGGGTTAGCTGTTTATGTGGTGAATGAATAGGCTTGAAATTATATATGTAAGAATCTAGTTGGGAATTATATGTGTTGATTGATAGAGATATAACTGCGATTATCATGGTATAGAGAAGTATAAGTTTAAGAGATGTGATATTTGAAGGCTAGAATGAGAATAGTATGCTTATTAAAGATTTGTGGATATTCATGTTATGCTTTAGAAGCTAAGCTTGAATCTTTGAAGAATGTAAGTTTGTGGACTCCAAACTAAGTATTAAGATATGAGTGTGGTATTAGTAGCCTATGAAGGAATCGAAGCAGCTAATGTGTTTAGTGAGACAAGTAGGTATTGAAAAGAGTGTATGTATATGATGATGATTGTAGAGACTAAGGAAAGATAAGAGTTGTATTCCAAGAAGTAGCATTGGTATTGAATTTATGTTTTCAGGTGTAGTCTTTCTAAATGAATTAAGTTATCATTTTGTGCACCGTTGTGCCTCAGACTCTAGAGTACATTGGTTGTAGTTCATTTCGGGGTTTAGCCAAGTGTTCAAAAGTGTCTGAAGATGACTTAAAGCTGAGAGGAGAATGATAGAGAAAGTGACAAGTCAGGCCCTCAGAATCTGGTAGTGGTGCCAGTAGGTATGGAAAAGTAGTAAAGAGAGATAGTTCCTGACCCATTCTTATTTCAGTAAAATATGTCTAAAGGGACCTTGGGTCCCAAGGGGGAGATAACCCATAATGTTATAATAATTGCATGTCCATGCTCTTTCTATAATGTTAACCTCATCGTTCGTTGTATTTCTAGTTATGCTTTTGAGAATTTGGTATATTAGGTATATTCGTATTTAATATGCACGTTCAATAGAAAGGAACTTGAATTGTGGGCATGTTTGAACATGTATTGAAGAGATTGGTTGGGTTATGATTCTGTGCATTTAAGATGCATGTGTGTTGTGAAAATTTACCCATAAGTGGGTTGTTGAATGTTTTATGCGATAGATGTGTATGACTAGTGAACATACGCAGAGTATTGGTTGCTTCAGTCGTGTGGTTATATTTTGAAATGTGTTGCTGTCTTGAATAAACCAAATCAATTAGTGTTCTTAGTCTGGCCTTCACATTCGAGGATGAATGTTTCCAAGGGGGAGATGAAGTAATACCCCGGAAAAATTTTCGTCAAAATTTTGTGCATAAACGTATTGGATCCTATCTTTGAGAATCATTTATAATTTTTCTGTGTGTCATTTCTTGGATTTTGACCCACCATTTCGTAGAGCATCGAATAAGCTTTCCAACAATATGTGGATCACCCAAAACGGACACTCGAGCGATGAGTTACGACCATTCCGATCAAACTACGACCATTTCGATCAAACTGTAAACAGTAAAATGTGCAGGAAAAAAAATACTGTAGCCAGGCGATTTTTTTGGTCAGCTTCAAATGATCATAACTCCTCGTACATAATGAACTGTGTGAGCTGCTATATATCAACGGAAATGCCTGAGAGTCTTCTTTCCAATAAAATTAGTTTCATCCAATTTGGACATCGGTGTAAAAAGTTATGGACAATTTACTTCAGCCTATCGGATAGATCACTGAAGGATAGATTCGGGTTTTATTTGTTTCTTAGGGGCATTTTGGTCGTTATGATAGACCCTTGCGATGTTGTGGTGGATTTCTAAAGAGATTTGATTTGGTCTTTATAATAGACCCTTGTGATGTTGTGGTGGATTTCCTAACGCGTTCTGAGCTAGTCGGGGAGTATTACTTAGCACCGAGAGGGAAATTTGGTATTTCCCCAAACCTATGTGCCACCGTAGGGTTGTTGATGATGATATTGTTGGCCAGAAAGCTGAATTGTGATTATGAAAGCTTTAAGGTTGTATTACCTGGCAAGGGTACAACACTCCCGCCAATGGGAGTGCTCTCCCTAGAAGGGCAAACGTTGGTATTCCATGCGGCTCACATGGGGTTGTCGGTTATAGGAAACTCCCCTATCCATAAGAGTATGTTTCTTGAACTATCGAGTCGCTCCGAGTCTTGAGTTGATGAGTTTGGTTGTCTATGATGAGTCATGAGAATTTATGATGAATATTGATGATTTTATGAAGATTTATGGGATTTTACTTATGTTTTCCTCTCTATAATATTATGAGAAGTATAGATAATGAAATTCAAACCATGTGAGTCTTCATTTTTTGTATGCATGTTTTACGAAATCAAAGTTATTATTTAAATTATTGCGTGCACCCTCACATATTCAGTTGCGTATGAGGAGTCATGGTGAGTTATGTAACTACTTCCCACGGTTTCTGTGTCAGTATAAATCTTCAGGAGTCAGGGGTGTGAGTGTATTCGATTGATCAGTATTGGCATCCTGTGATTCAGTAGTGCAGTACCCCAGTACAGTAGTGAGTTTCGAGGACAATAAAGTAGTATTCGAGCTGTGGTATTTGGAGTCGTTATAATTGTTATAGTGATTGTGAACTGTGCATTCATATATGTGTACTCATTCGTTATTCTCATGATTATTCTATTGATTAAATGTTCATGCATAAGCCCTTGCATTTAGCCTTCCCTGCTTGCATACTCAGTACATCTTAGTACTGACGCATTCGCGCTATGGGGTTCTTTTATTTTGGGGCACCATAGGTTCAGAGGAGTAAAACTTGGAGCATCTTAGAAGTCACTTGTATAGCAGCAGTGGGTGCAGCAGTGAGTCTGCATCATCTGAGGATGTTGTTATTACAGTATTTGATTTTAGTAGACGAAGTTAGTTGGTGGAATTGTCCCTTCAACTCCACAGTTCATGCAGTGTAGAGGCTTTTCAGACAGATGTATTAGTGTGTGGTTTAAGGTATTATATATTTCTAGATGTTTGAACCTTATGGCAAGTGTTAGCCAGTTTTTGCATGTATTTTATTATATTATACAGTAAACAGGTACAGATATCATAAAAAGGGTTAGCTTGTGGTCCTTCGGGATCATAAGCACCGTGTGGCATTCCGATTCTCGGGAATCGGAGCGTTAGATTAATATAGCCCTAAAATTGTTTAAGTCTCATGAATCCTGAAATTTATGGAGCCTAAATTGGGTAAAATTTAATTTATTACATTACTTTTGGTTGGGAAAAATGTGATCACATAATAAATGGAAGTAGAAGTTGAATAATGAGAGAAAATCTCAAAATATATATGCAAAACCTATGGAAATTATATCTATGTGGGATGAAATTTTTGTTAAAATCTGACTTACTCTTAAAGGGGAACCACAACAGCTACTTATGAGCCTCTAAAGTAGTACCTATGAGTTCGTAGGTGGACTCATAGGTATCAGACTTGAAGCTCTGAAGTTTTAGGGCCTTGTCTGGTACCTACAACGCCCGTGAGTACTACCTACGGCCTGTAGGTAGGGGTCGTAGGTAGCTCCTACCTTAGGTAGTTAGTTTTTTAAATTTTTTGTTCCAGTATCATGTTTCAATCGCTAAAAACTGCTTTTTCAGGTATTATGGCACCAAAAGCTACTTACAAGATGGGAGTTTGGTCTAGGTTGTGCGATGAGTCCCTTAAGCAAAGTGGTTCCCTTAAGGATTACACCGTGTGCCTAGAAAGTATATTATTGATCCCACATCAGAATCAGGGATGATCACAGGGGTAGGATGCAGCTGCATCAGTTTTTGCTGAGTTGGGCTCTCAACCTGAACCACCACTGCCACCACAGGAACCATAGTTAGGGCCACAACCTACACCAGCATGCTTCATTAAGAATGGAATCTAGATGATTTCAGATACTACATTGCCACCGCACTCTTCCCAGTATGATGAGAAAGAGGAGGAGGATTCATCTTCTGGTTCAAGTGAGGAAGTTTATTCAGGGTCAGCTTCAGGCTCTGGGGAGCAGAAAGATGCAGTCAGTCCCAATCTGAGGAGGGGTTGAAGTCTATATTTAGATTAATAAAGAGTGAATCTGCATCAGGCTTAGTTGCACCCTAGTATGATGAAGGCATTGATGAAACTTAGGTTCCACAAGACAACTCATCATTATTGGCAGAAGGTATTCAAACGGTAGCTCAAGATACGCAGCCTACAGCTTCACCACCTGCTGCACAGGATTCCAACTCTACATATGTATCTGCAGTACCAATAGCCTAGATTTCTCTAAGATAGAGTGTACAGGGGATGCAATAACTTTATGATAGAGATAGCTTTATCACAGAGTAAGGTCGACTATGACACAGGATTGTGGGGAGGTCAGGATAGATTTGTCCAGGCTAGTAGAAGCGCCAGACCTACAGATTTTTTTTGAAAGATAAAAGCTTGGCTGGATTACCCAGCCTTTCGGTTCATACAGCTCATCCATTGTTTGGGAGTTTTATGCTTCTTATACATCATCCATATACCGAGTTACCCCAGCCTAGGGTAGAGCAGTTGATCAGCCTCAGCTGACCCATACTTTAGTCAGAAGTGCTAAAGTTGATATTTCTAAGGTGGCAGTCTAACATGTATTATTTAGGCTAGAGTATATGGGATCGACCACGATACCAGAATTTGATTATCGGATGTAGATAGTGCAGAGTAGGTGCACTATGAAGGATGTAGAGCATAGAGCAATTAGAGTAGATTTGGCTATATGGGTAAACACACAGATAACAGAGTTGGGCATTGATGTCCTGTGGATTGAGGAAAAAGGTAACATTAAGAAGGCATTGTTGCATGTTGTAGTGAAGTTCTAGTGGGCAGTGGTGTGACATAGATTGATTTTGATATCTGCAGAAAACATACTCACTTGGGACAGAGAAGTGTTGATTTCTAGCCTAATTTATTGTTATGATATTGACTTTGTAAGATGGATCCAGATTAAGATCCATGTGAGAGCATTTAGCGAGTCCACCATCTTTCCTTTCCCATATTTGATACAAAAGTTGTGTGATGCAGCCAGAGTACCACCTATTCTAGAGGTGGATCAGCAAATTGCGGTAACCCGCATGGTAGACATTGGTATGAATAAGGATGAGGCAAACCTAATCATTGCACATCGAGCATATCCACCATTTTTTTCTAGTACCACCCATTTTAAGAGGCCTTTTATTCTAGATGATCCAATTAAGAGGTTGGGTGTGAGTATTGATATGAACGTGGGCACTTATAGTGTTGATCCCACTACTACTGCAGGTGGTGAGGGGGCCACAGACACATCCACACCAGCCACGCCTTCTACTTCAGCGCCAGCCGAGGCTGCCCCTTAACTTCCTCGCTCAATGGATACTAGGTTTATTAGTATGCCACATGAGTTTTTATAGTAAATGGTTGAGTGACATAGAGAGGTGACTTATTGCCTCACTCAGATAGATACTCAATTAGCCACGTTATTCTAATATATCTGGCCATGAGTTCGGACCACTTTAGAGGCTTTTGAGTTTAGATTCGAGAGACGGGTGTTAGAAGCCATGAAGGAGTACATAAGGGATATATATGCTTGTATAGACAATTTTGATACTTAGATGGGTGCACGACTGGGTGAGGTCCAGGCACCATACTTGTCATGCCTACGCGATGAGATGGTTATATTACGCTCAGAGGTATGATCATTAGCTGAGAGCTATATTCCAATCAACCCTTCAATCATTCTATCTCTTATACAGTCATTACCATGTCCTACTACTGTGGTGTTTATCTATTCATAGATAATGATATTGTCCCAGTTATTAGGGCCAAAAGAGGTCGTGAGGAGGAGTTACAGGATCTAACGATGGATTATCAATATGCCTTGAAAAAGGCCAATTACAATTCAGTTGTGCAGTATTTGGTTGACGAGCGGAAGCATGATGACATGAAAGCGGACATCTTCTCTGGTTTGCACTAGCACCACCTTCTGCAGTTGAGCCACGAGATGCCTCAAATGGGGGTAAGTCAGCTTTGGATGCCTAGAGCATCCCAGGTATGTCCCTAGACCATGTTTTAATTAGTTTGTATCATGCACTAGGTATAGTACATCAACTTTTAGTTGGGAGTGGGGGTGTACCATAACCAAGGTTTTTCTTGTCATGTTTTTTCCTGTCAGTTGCATTATCACTAGTAGAACCAATATGTTTAGGTTGTGTTTATGTCATTATATGTGTTGTGTTTTGTTTTTGTTTAATTAGTAGAAACACACGGAACCTAAGGGCAGTTGACATGTTTTGTTTGTTCTTAAGTATTAAGGGTAGTTGACATGTTTTGTTTGTTCTTAAGTATTTTGAAAAAATGATACCCCTCCAAATTTTTTGTGAATTGTGTGATATAAATATCTATGCGACTATTGTAAATCTTATCATGGCATCAGGATTAGAGATAAAATAACATAGCTTAGCATTGCATGAACTAGATAGGTAGTAGTTGGTAATATAACCCTGTACTATATGTGTGTGAGGTACTTACCTAGTTTTCTTTGTGCATTTAATCCAGAACTTGCTCGTTTAGTCTTGCCTAGGTTGTAGGATAGTTTTTCCAAACATGATCATAGGTCATTTTTGAATTAGTCCACTTTAGCCTAAATAACTGTCCAAATGTGAATAAGTATCCCTTGATCCCTGATTTGAGCCTACATTGATCTATTTTCTAGTTTTCACCTTTTCACCTTCTCAAATAATTAGAATGAATCTATTTTGGCCTTGGCCTCTACTTGAATTGTACACCTCAACTCAGGCAAATTGCCTAAGTTGAGGGTGGTTATCATAGGGGTGCATAGTTAAAATAGGTATACAGAATGATGTGTAATGTAAAAGAAAAAAAAAGCTCCAGTGTGGTAGATGAAAAAAAGAAAAGAAAAATGAAAAAACTTGAAAAGAAAAGAGAATAAATGAAAAGCAAAAAAATAAAAATCACACCTAATCCAAAAAATTAATAAATGAGGAAAAGAGAGAAATAAAAGAGGAATGTTTGAAAAGTGGAACCTAAAATAAATGTGTAGTGTTAATAAGGGTGAGTCACTAGATCTCAAATGTACCATACCTACCCTCAATCCTAACTTACAAGCCGAGTAAAGTCCTATTGTGATCCTAGCCCAACTCCCAAAAAACTAAGTTGTAAAAAATAAGAGCAAGCCTATGGTACTGTGCACATTGATTGGAAATTCTTTTATGAGCATGAGTGTTTTTACATAGTCCTTTGCATTGAATGATGATACGATGAGAGTTGGGATTTTTTTTGTATGAGGGTACATGGGTTATGTGGTTAATTGCTTATCTGTTTGGGTAGTGTAAACTGCATATTTTCTTGCTTGTTTGTTGCTAATGTAATATCATCACTTTATTCCTTTGTATCTTATTGTTATGCAACATTTATCCACACGGTGGTTTTGAAAAGTGAAAATAGGAGAGGGTAAGAGTTTTTAGCAGAAATTGAGTTGACTTTCGAAGATGCCTTAATTTTTTTTTTTAATTAAGCATCATAGTGTTCTTTGTTATGTGTTAGTTGTCTGAGGACATGCAAATATTCTAAGTTAGGGTGTTGATGTGTCATGGTTTCATGACAGTTTCTATGCTTAAAATAAAAAATTGTGCAAGTACTTAGGTCTTTTTTATTAGATGTGATGTGTTTTTGTGTTAGTTTTGTAGGAAAAAAAGGCCTTGGAGTAGAGTAGGAGAAAAAGAGATGAAGTATAGTTGGGACGGCTACTTACGGGCCCACTTATGGGTTGTGAGTAGTACTTATGCCCATCATAAGTAGGCCCATAAGTTGCAGAAGAAAGTTCTGAAAGTTGATTTTGGTTCTGAGAGTTACGAAGGCCTACTTACGGAGCGTAAGTGGTACCAACGGACCCTATAAGTAACCCTCTTAAGTAGGTGACATGAATCCTGGAAGTTCCTCTGAAACCTATGGACCCACCTAGGGTCCGTAGGTAGTACCTACGGCCCGTAAGTGGGGTCGTATGTAGGTGCCGACTTAGTTTTCCTATTTTATTTTGGTTAGAAATTTTAGGTTTTTTTTATGTATACTATAAATACCCTATTGATGTTTTGTTATTAGTTTACACATTTTACATACTTACAACGTTATATTAAGTGTTAAGACACACCTTTTGATTTTGAAATTCTCGTTCTTGACATTTACGATTTGAGATTAATTTGATATTCTAGTTTTCATTCTTAATTTATTGTGAGATTATTCATATTCTTTCTATTATGAATTCTATAAGTTTTCTAGCAAACATGAGCGACTAAATCTCTTAATTAGGAATGTGAGAACCCTAATGGAATAATAAAGTAGAGGAAGTGCAAAGGCTTTTTTGAACGGTGTTTATGCATGTATTTGATTTTCTTCGTATTGATTGCTTTCTTAGTGACTGCAAATGCTAAGAACCCACATGTATTCGATACTAGCTCGAGAGAGAGGTTGGGATTAGGAAAAGAAGATCACAACATTAATTTGAAGCTATCAGCATTCGTCTAATTAACTTGAGACCGAGAGAAGATAGTTTCTGGGATCCAGGACATGGGTTTGTAATATGATATTTTGAAACCGAGAGAAGATGAGTGATATTAACCAAAGGGTGTCGAGAGATGGTTGGTGATACATAACTTGTTAGATTTTGCATGCAAGGCACTGAGATAGTTTGACGAGTATGATAAATGTGCGAAGTTAGGAAGTCATGAGGAATACAGTCCTAGTATTCGTCTCATATTGATCTCAACCTAAAGTGTTTAAGATTTGTTACTAGTACCATTGTTATTAAAAAATTCTCTCATTTACTTTATGCACTTTTGGGCTACATAGCAATTTCTTCACAGAAATTCGTCCTATTCGTTGTGGGTTTGACCCAAACCTTTATTGGATTCTTTATTTGACAAGGTAAAATTTGGACAACGTCAGTTACAATAATTCAAAGGTCACTTAGTGTCTTTTTAAACAATGATCAATTGCATTTGTACTGAATTACTATTAAAATAGTAAATATGTAAACACGAATTCTGGACACGTCATTTTTTAACGAAAAACTTAAAACTAACTGCTTCATTTATAACTTAAAAATATTATGCGTGAACGCCATAAATACCATACTCATTGATCAAAAAATGTCAATAAGTCTTTGTCAATTTTATCAAACTCAAACAAATTTTTCATCGAAATTTTCCAAAATAATTTCATAAACATCAAGTTGGTTCAAATATTGTCACCTCTAAACACCTCAATTAATTTCAATCTTTTTCATACTGAATTTAATAAGAACTTTGTCTTTCTAATAACTTGGGTAGTTCTAGAATCACCAATATATAAAAATCATTGTTCTTCTTCAATTTTGAGGTAGAACATAAAATTATTCTTATTAGCACAATATGCTTAGTAGCATCAAAATTAACACCCAATCTTTCACATATACCACAAGATTCGCTTGAGAAACAATCACAATAATTTATATCATCCGCTTACTAAATTTATTATTGCTTAGCGGGATTATTATTTCTCCAAATCTACTTCTATTTTGAGGGATATAGTGACTTAATTTGCCACACACAAATCCATATAGAATATGAACATATATAGTTTCTTCACATACCTTGTTAGCATGGACATGAAAGTTCAACCCAATAAATAGAATTACTCGACCAAGAGCGTCTTACTATTATATGAATCAAACAACGAACAACCTGTGACATAGTCATGTCCTCATACTCCACTAGAAAATGCAGTCTTTTCAACTAAAGATGATCATTTGCGCCACTTAAGCAATCGTGTGTTGTCTTTCACTTCAATCTCCAGTATTTATTGTATTTTTCGTAAGAATATATGCAAGTAAATATCCTTAAGATTTTTGTAAAACTTACGGAAAATACTCCATCACGAATTCTTGTTGAGAATTCACCAAATCTTGAGGTGTATCAGACGTTGTCCTTATGGATATTTTACCCGATATCCCCCTTGATTCAACAAGCTCTTTCGTCAAAATTTAACAAAGATTTAAAGGAAAACCCCAGGTTAAAGATTATTGAAAAGAGATACTATCAAAGAGAAAAGAAAGTTCTTACTATATATTTCCTCAATTCCTTTTTATTTGTTACCTTTTCTTTTTTAGAGTTAAAGATACAAGCTTTGACCAATATTTTTCGATGTATTTCTTAATTAAATTGAATAAAGAAAAATTACAATTTATACTACTTTTCATATAATTTTTGAAAATCTAAATTTTAATTTTAATAAATTAAATTAATTTTCTATAATTTAACTTTGAAATTTAGTCAAATTGACTGATGAAAAATGAAGAAAGTAAATAAAACGAAACGAATGGAGTATATAACATTAATAGTTGGTATTCTTTAATGTTACCAATATAATAGTACTAGATGGTACTTATAAGTTTGATCAAAACCTTTTCATATAGAAATATCAAGGATAGGCCAAAAAGAATAGAGTAATTATCAATGAATACAAAGACCATAATAAATATTATAGCTGTAAAAAATAATGATTTATTAATAGATTTGATTAAGCCTTATTAATAACCTCTTATCAAAGTCAAAAGCTAAATATATTAGAAAATAACAATTTTTTTAAATATAAGATTATTTTTTCAATAATCAATATACATCTACATCTATAATATATTAAAAGTGTGAAGTCCTTTAGAAAAACGATTTGAACTTTTTACCCTTCATTAAAAGACTCTCCTTTAGACAAAACTGTCTTTTCACTATTTTTTTAATTTATTATTTTATTATTTTTTATTATATTAACTAGACTTCTTAAAATATATGGTAGGAGAATTAATTAATATTTTTCATACTACTAGACTTTCTAAAATATATGAGACTCCTACATATATGGTAGGAGAATTAATTAATATTTTTCTTTCTATTGTTCAATTAGAAAAATACTCCTAAAATAGGACTCTATTAAGGAAATTCTTCTATAAATATTGAGATATACGTTAAACTAGAGAACAAATCGGTTTGCTTATTCGGGGAATATGATTGATGCTCATCTAACTTGATTTGATTGCATGTCTAGATGGTGGATGCTTGATTTTCTAACCCTCAACTTCTTCACTGTTTTTCTCAGCATAATAGAATTCAACATGTGTGTATATATACCTTCTTTATTTTCATTCAAAATCATTCTTCAGGGTCAAAATTTTCGCTCAGACAAGAATTAGTTGGATCAAAATTGAAGCTTTGTGATCACTATTATATTTGTTTAATAGTTTACAGGTCGTAGATGAATGTAGGTTGGCTTTGAAGAATTTCTTGTGTAAAAGTTAGGTTTAATTGTTTTTTTTGATATCTTTATTAGCTTATTTTTTTTATTTTAATTTACAGTTGCTAGATGAATATGGGTCGATTTTGAAATTTTCTTAGGTAAAGGTTAGGTTAATTGTATAATCATAATATCTCTATTAGTTTGTTATTTTGTGGTAGTTTACAGTTCGTAGATGAATCTCGATCAGCTTTGAAAAATTTTTGTGTGTAAAATTTAAGTTTAATTGTATTGTTTTGATATCACTGTTATCGTATTATTTTGTTACATTTTACAGGTGATAGATAAATGTTGATCGACTTTGAGAAATCTTTTATGTAAAAGTTAGGTTTAGTTGTATTATTTTAATATCTCTATTATCCTATCATTTTATTGTTTACAGGTAGTAGATGAGTGTTAGACGACTTTGAAAAAATTTTTGGGTGTAAAGATTAGATTTAATGTAGATTAATGTCGATAGACTTTTAAAAATATTTTTGATAAAGATTAGGTTTAATAAATAAATTCTCCATCTTTACGTACTCAAAAGATATTAAATTTATTATTATATTCATCTTTATTATTAAACAAATATCCTATTTAATGTAATGTTTGAACTCATTAAAGTGAGGTACACGCGTAAGGTGCGTACACCTAAACTAGTATATACAAAAAGGAGAGTCATAGATAAGGTGGTGTGACACCTCTCTATGATTTGCATTCCTATTTACCTTTTTTCTCCTTTTTTTGAAATTTCTTCCTTCATTATTTTCTCTAATCAATTTGTTTATAATTAAAAAAATAAATTATATTTATTACATCTAATAATTTTATCTCATGAGTTAAAAAAAAAACTTATCTATTGCATTCTCTAATTAAACAATATGCCTCTTCAAGTCTCTTCTACCAAACTCTTATAATTTAATCAATCTATAAATAACAATCACCTATGAAATTATTGAATACCACATACCAATAACATTTTGTCTTCTCTTAAATGTAAAGACCTGTAAAGAAGATATGCCACCTCATGCTTTCAAGAAGTCACCCTCACCAAGAGTTTCAATTCTGGCACAACGGGGGAGTGATCAGAACTTAACATGTTAATATCTCCATCCCGAAATGCACACATAATCAAAATGAAGGAAATTCTTTGAAAGAAGAAATATGGGATGTGATTATAGCAGTAACAGAGTTTGGAAATTGACTATACCGGTAAAGCATCTCATAGTTTTTTTTTATTGACTGCATCACGGATAGATAGAGCATACTTGAACGGAGTATCTCCATCAGGAATATCCTCAGCTGCAAAATTGTTTATAATTAAGAAAATCAATTATATTTATTTCATCTAATAACTTTATCTCATGAGTTACAAAAAAATATATCTATTTGCATTCTCTACTTAAATAATATGCGTCTTCAAGTCTCTTCTACCTAACTTTTATGATTTAATCTATGTATAAATAATAATCACTTATGAAATTATTGAATACCACATACCGATAGCATTTTATCTTCTCTTATTATTATAATTCCTAATTTATAATTTATAATGTATTCTTTCTTTTTGAAATCGTCTATTAAGTATATGTAATGATTTAGTCGCTCTTTCAATTTGTTACACTTTTATGTATGTATTCCAAATGATCACATGGCTATGCAAGGTTGAAGGTTAGTTGGATTTGATATTGATATATACATATGTATTCCAAATGATCACATGGCTATGCAAGGTTGAAGGTTAGTTGGATTTGATATTGATATATACCATTACTTGATTGAACTTTCTGTGATTATGTCTCTATACAAGTCAATTTTGTATTTCAATGGTTGTTGGGTCGATTTTTTTGAGTTATTAGTAATTGTATTGCCATTAATCGAGCTAGAAATTTTTAATTTTCTCTAACAAGGGATATATTGAAATGCAAGAGTGGTTATATTTTTCATAGTTTTCATGTGTGTATGTATGTCTTATAATACTTTTCTTTTTCTTGATAATTCTAAAACAATTATTAAATTGATATGGCATCGAACATCTTCTCTATATATGCTAACGAAGAATCTCTATTTGATCTCATTTCAATAAGTTAGAGATTTGATTCAGCATAATGCATAAGATGCTTAATGAAAAATACATATTTATGTGGTTGATTTATACTTTTTTAGATAGGTAAAAAATGATCGTGAATATGTACATACACTACTGTAATTACACTCAAGACTATATATGGCCACCCTCTTCTATGAAGGACAAAAGAAAGAGATCATTTATTTCTACTTGTGTAAAAAGTTACACAAGGATGAAAATGCAAATACACTTTTGATTATACGAAGAGGATCTCCTTGTAATTGATTTATAATGTGACAAATATGATTGTTACATATATGGATTTATGACACTTTTTCTCTCTCATAATTCATTAATCTTAAATGTTTTTCTCTTAGAAAAACTTATATAGATCAGTAGAAAAAAATGGACTCAAATACCTTTTGAGAAAAAATTATATCATACATATATATAAAAAATAATACTGTGTGTACAGTTAGAAATATATACTAAAATTTCAAATACCCTTAGCAAACTTTCTAGTTTCGTCACTAATAGACTATTAAAAGAAAATGAAAAAGATGGTTGATTAGTAAAAAAAATATATTATTTTATGAAAATCAAATATAATTTTACTTAATTTTTGGATAATAGTGTGAAGCATGGGAAAATGCATATCTACAAGACGTGTCAATGATTCAATTTATATTTATTCTCCTTTTATGATTATTTTTTCTTCTTTCATTAGAAATACTAAAATATTTTAATGAAAAAATAGCTCGGTGGACCCTTGTACTTGGTTTGATTTGTAAAATGGATACTTCTACTTATACATTTATCATTTGGACTCTTGAACCCATTTAAAATTAATTTCTTAAATCCTTTTGATGCATATGTAGCATTAATGTGTTGAGGTGGACAATGCGTGATTAAATAAAAAAAATATTTATAATATTTAAAAAATTAAAAAATAATAAATTTTAAAAAAAAACTAAAATCTTCCCCCCCCCCCCAAAAAAAACCTGCTCCAACACCTTCCTCGTCCCCCTCTCCCCCCTGCACCCCCCCAACCTCCCCCTCCCCTATCGAACCTTTTGTAAGCAAATTCGTGCTAATTTGATCAAAGAGGGGTAATAGAGAAGGTCATTACATCAATACCAGTAATTTTTTAGTTCAAAATTGTGTCGATAACACTATTGAAAATCATTTAAATTTCGGGGACAAAAATTTTACCGGCAAAATTAGGCAAACTCAATGTCAATCAATACCTGGGCAAGAGTATAATGCTACAAGGTCAAAAGCCCTAATTATTGATGCTCCAAACATTTTCAATTTGGAAATTAGGTTTTCTTGCCCCAATTTTTCGATTTCAAATATAAATGATAACTTGGGGGATTCAACTCAAAATTTTCAATCTGGTCTGATGAAATCAACTACTAGCAATGTAGAAAAATCAAAAGCCCCATCAGAACAACTCCGAACTTATCCAATTGTGATTTTGTTAATTCTGCGATGGTGAATTCGTCCGACAAAGTTGTTCTGGTGAACATAAATCAATTAGGGCAATTGAATTCGATTGAAAATGATCTGAAAAATCTCAATTTCACAAAAGCACCATCAAATTATCTCAAATCTGATTCCAATTTGAATTCTACGATTTCGAGGAACAGTATTATTAATTGGAAAATGATTAATTCTTAAAAGTCAAATTATTAATGGTGGAGAGGGAGTTTTTTTTTTTTTTTTTTTTAAAAAAGATTATTTTCTATCTCTAATTGGAAAATGATGTGGAATCTATGTGGAAACTGTCGTGGCAGCAATTGTGTTACACACACCGAAATAAGGTTTAAAATATTGAATTTTATTGAGTTAAGGGGTTCAGATAACAAATGTATAAATAGGAGTATCCACTTTACAAATCAGACCAAGTATAAGAGTCCACCGAGCTATTTTGCCTATTTTAATTTGAAAAGTCATTTGTAACACACATCCTCTTCTTCTTCACAACTTCTACTCTTAATTAGTAGTGTTAATAAGTCACATTAATAATCTTATTTATATTTAATTTTGTAAAATATATAATTGCGGCAATGAAAATTGTGTTTTGAGGCCAACATATATAATTACTATCATTTTTTTTTAATTTTTACTCACTTTCTTGCTTATAATTAATTGTCACAAATTTTTACCTGACTAAGAAACGAATGCAAAAATGAAATAATGTAAGTTATGATTTTAGTTACAGTTACAAACTCATTATTGTTGCATGAATAAGGGGTAACTAAATACCAACAAATAAAAAAAAACACTTAAAACAAGTAGCACCAAAAAAGAAGCTCTCAAAACATTTTATAATTATGAGGAGAGGGGGAGGGGGTTGGTACTAAAAAAGTTAATTGTTGTTCCTCTTTTTATATATTCTTTCTTCTATATATAATATTATACAATCTCAAATACAAGTAAAAATTTTATAATACAAATCTAAGAAATTGACCTTCAATTTTTGTTAAAAATAGACCATCTTTCTTTTTTTAGATATAGAAAGTTCGAATAAAAAGAAAAGTCATTAACATGTTATTTTGTTCATATTCTAAGCATTTAAAAGAGAAGTTACCTTTTGTAAAACCTGTACTTTTATGCACTTTATTAAAAAAAAAATCGCATCCACTTTCTGAAACATATATATCATGTTGATAAATTGATCAGAAAATTTCTAATACAACTTTAGTCATACCATCATTATTCACTTTAGAGATCCCTCATTAGCTTAGCTGAGGCAAATATGATGGTATCATCCGCATACATAGGGTGATCTAAGTTCTAACTCCACAGTCAACACAGTCGTGATTATAAGATAAGAAACTAAGAGCTCTTAAAAATACTTTTATTGATCGGATGAATAAGGTTGGGGCAGAGGGTTCCCTTACTCTGCACCCCTTGTTGATGCATGAGCTCTTTTATTTTGCCATTAAATAAGATTGAGTGTAAGTTATTAGCTATAGGTCTCCATATCTCATATCAATAAACTGATGTCTAAAATCCATTTTTGTACGACTTGATAAGATAGTGTTAAGAGACCCTATCATAAGTCTTAATCATGTCTACATTGATAATCACATTGGCTAATTTTAACCCTCTCTATTGTGTTAATTAGCATGTTTTGAATACACAACACATTTTTCATAAATGCTTATTCCCTTTACAATTTTTTCTTAAAATAGGGCATCACGATTAACTAAAGCTCTCGCTATGTGCAAGATCTAAGGAAGGGACCGAACACAAGGGTTTATTCTACAAAGTCTTATCTTCCATTTCTGTCAGAGACTGTTTTTAAGGCTTGAACCTATGACCTCCTTGTCACAAGACAGCAACTTTATCAGTAACTTCAAAGCTCATCTTTTTCCAAATCGTGATGAATTTTAAGAAACGGAAATTATATTCGACTCGAGGCCTATTGACTCAAAGGACTTGAATTGTCCTTTTTGGTCGGTTTTATCGTAATTAAAGTGACAAGGGAGGGTGCTAATGTCATTTCACATTTTTTTCTACCCAAATTACCCTCCCCAATTCAAAACCACCCGGTTTTGTTTAAAAAACATTCCCCACATCTGTCTTTTCTTGTCCCCCACTATATCCTACTACTTGAGCCTTTATCTTCCCCATTTATTTTCCTTAATCCGATTTTCTTTTGTTTTTGTATAGTATATTAGGGTTTGAGACCTTCTAATTTGAAAACTATTTTTTGGGCCCATTCATTGTAACCCGATTTTGAGACCCTTTAATTTGGGTCCAATCCAACTAAGTTGATTTTTAAAGTTGTTCTCATTTTAGGTCCAAAGTTATGTGCATATATAAATTTTTCATGGGTCATTTCTTGGGTCTTAAATACAAATTAGGATTGGGGTGAAGCTTTTGTTAATATGAAAAAAAATCTACTTACAAAAAAAAAAAAGAAAGTTTGTTGAAGTGTAAAGGTAAAAGTTATGATTATGCCACAAATAACACCCCATTGGCTTTATTAATCTAACTAGTTTGA
Organism: Capsicum annuum; assembly: GCF_002878395.1. Classification (NCBI taxonomy): domain Eukaryota; kingdom Viridiplantae; phylum Streptophyta; class Magnoliopsida; order Solanales; family Solanaceae; genus Capsicum; species Capsicum annuum. Next base: position 55,656,829 of record NC_061118.1, on the reverse strand, counting down.
CCACACGTGCCTCGCACGTGTAACATTCGGTTATTTAAAGTTAAATGATTTTATCTATTACGGAGATTTTTAATGAAGTATAAAAGGTTCAAATCACTTTCCAAAGATCCTTCAAACTTTAATATAATAAAGTATGCATAAACATATATTTTAGTGTAAGTACATATATATTTTACATGATTGACGAATTATTACTTTTGTGTTTGTCATGCAGTGGATAGACGCATCAATTTGAACCATAATTATGGTACAATTATTTTTTCCTATACTTAAAATCTTTTCTCATTTTTAAAATCAAATTTTTACAAAATCATTGATTCCATTCTTATTATGTAAAACTTTTAAAAATTTGGTACTTATTAAACTTCTCTTATCTAACATGTTTATATTTATTTCTAAATTTTTCAAATCTTCTTATAATAAAATTTAATTGATTCAGAATTCTTAAACTAATGAAAAAAGTATTAGTTATCGTTAAACAGAAACTACAACAAAAGAATATGATAATTGAGATATTAGAACAATACGACTAAAACAAACATTCATATAAAAATTTCTCAAAATCCTTCCGAACACTCATCTAGAACACAAACCTAAAATTGATAAAACTATTATAGGCCGCATCGAAATAGTAGCTATAAGAATATTTATGTCACCATCACACCAAAATATATATAAACATAAATTAAACAAAAATTCTCAAATATTATTAAAAAGTTTTTCTTTGGAAGCTATTAAAAAGTTACATGAAATAATAGAACAATTTATAGAAGTACATGGCTTGATCCTTTTCTAAATTGATTGTATTTGTTACATCTTTGAATATAATTTAAATACCAAAAGAAAACAAAAAGAAGCAAAGGTCAAGTACAATTAGGAGTATGTTAGATTAAGCGTAATATTTCAATAGGATTTTTTTTATTTTCATATATATTTTAGGCAAAGTTTTAATTGTTTTCATATATTTTAGGAAAATTTTTAATTATTTTCTTTATTTTTGAAAACATCACATACTAAAAAAAATATTTTCTTTTTTTTAAGTCAACCACCCTTGGGAAATAGTGATGCACCAAAAATAAAAACAAAACCAACTTGTTTTAGAAAAATAACTAATAAGAAAAGATTTTATCATAAAAATATTTAATTAATTTTTAGCTTTTAAATATTAGAAAAAATAGTAAAAAGACAATTTTGCCTAAAGCAAGGACTTTTAATGAAGGGTAAAAAGTTCAATCAACATTTCTAAGGTCCTTCACACTTTTAGTATATTATAGATACACTAATGCAAAATTCATTAATTTTGAATCATTTTTAACAATATGGACTATTAGGTACAAAATAATAGTGTAATATTGTTAATGTTAACTTTTGGAATTGTTGCAATGAATCTTGTTGTGTGATGCGTATTGACATTGTTCCACCCATCAAAGTGTGTCGAATCCTTTTAAATTATTTTCACTTAGTGAATGGAAGTATGGACATGCGTAAATGTATTGTAAAGTTAGTAAACGTTTGTGGTTTCGCTAAATTTATCACAATGTAAAAATTATAATTATGTATGTGAAGTGACATCTCTACAGTACATTATGTGATTATTTTAGTGAATGCTAGCATGGATAATTAGTGCTTTTATCTAACACATATCGTTGTAGTATGAATTAACACTTATCTTAAGTAAATCCATTTTGAATTTTCTCCTCCCATGTTCAAGTATAATTTGAATCTAATTTTTATACCCTAGTTCAATTTAGGAAGACTATTAGGTGAGATTCTATTCATCAATGTATTTGTTAAGCCATCAAATGTACGATCATGTTTAATACTTTGTCCAAGTTGTGCTTGGACAATAGGACATTTAGAGTTAAAGATTTAGACATTAATAGATTCAATTGAAGCGTCAAATAAAATGTTCATAGTCTTTTATTTCAGTGCTCTTTTTGGAGTGAGTTTGTGTTGGACGCATATTATTTGTTAGTTGCAGTTCACTATGCAAGTATAGAAAAGATATATTTTTTTAATCAGTTTGATGAAGAGTAATTGGCTCCAACAAAATATTACATTGTTCAGTCTAAAATTGTACTTAGAAATAGAAGGAACTGGACAACTTTTCATATACCCAAATAGTGAAAATAAGAAATGAAGTTGTGTGGGATTTGGATAAAAGTTTTTTTTTGTATAATTTTCATCAGTTAAATTTAAGAAATATTAAATGTGTTCAACGTATAATCTATGGTTTGTATCTAAAATATTCGATAATTTGTATGAATCGCTAGTCCTTTAATTAACTTATGATTCGTTAAAGGAAGTGTAATATGAAAAGAAGACATTCATTCGTCAACTGGAAATGGGAAACAAACCTACAACGGAAAAAAGAAACTTCAATGAAAAAAATCAAAAAAGAAAATAAATAAACATCAACCTAAGCAGTAGGATTAACACCATCAACAGACTCACCACCTTCTTCAATCTTCTCATTGTTAACCTTTCGTATATAGTTATAGAAACGATGCCTCAACTCCTACAGATCTCACTTAAGTTGTTCCACATACTGATTAAGGTCTCTGACCTCATCTTTCAGTAGCTCAATCTCCCAAATAGTGTGATAGCGTCTTCTTCTTTGTACCACACGACTATTCCCATTGTTTGAGCTAGACATATTATATTGTGTGTAAAAGAGGTTTTTGGAAAGTTTTTAAGAAGAAAACTCTATATGATAAAAGATGAACAAAATTACAAAAAAAAAAAGAGATACGTATTTAAATAGGCTAGGGTTTTTGTTGGAGAATTAAATGAGAATAAATTATTTCAGCCCTTTCCGTAACCTACAAGACGATCAACTTACTATGTCTTGATATTGGTAACGTCACCTAGGTTCTACCAAAAGCCTTGAACAGTGTTAAAGTCAGTCATAATGATCACACTGCATGCTGTCATTGACAAGGGTTTTTCTACTGTTTACCTTTGCCAAGTCCCATCCAAAATCAACCAAATCTGCCTATAGAATTTTTCTTACCTTTCTCGTCCAAAATCTAGCAAAAAGATTTGGTTGGTAACTCTAGATAACTTCTTTTACAGCTTTCGGACATTCAATAGCGAAAAATTACACTGAAAGAAAAAGAAATACAGAATCCAAAGAAGTAGTTACGATACTTTTGTTAATGCAGTGAAAGTAAAAAAAAAATTAAAAGTTAGTAATGGGAATTGAAAATAAACTAAAGAGTACAGTTATGAGTAATAATATAATAAAAGATATTCAAACCAATCCATAACCTGAAAACTTCTTCACACAGGGATTACATTTTTGACATTTAATAAGACAGATTGGTCGGTACTGTTGGCGATCTCGATGACCGAAATGTCATCTACTTCGATACCCTCAGAACGGATGAAAAAGTTTCAACCGTCATATATCCTCCGACCGTTTGGATGGTGGCAGGACACTTTAGCCGTGTATGTCTTTCTATTACCACAATGACGAATGGTTACTCGCACTGGACCGATGGGGAAGTATATACATACCTCTTCTAGTATCGACTAAAAAGCGAGAAAAAGACGGACGACTTACTCAAATTTGAAATAGAACAAAAGTTAAATGAAACAAATAAAGAAACATAGAATCCTTACTGAATAAAAAAATTAGAAATTACCACTTCGTCATATGCCATGTCATTTACGTCTAACATAATAATAAATTCTGGCCTGCGTTCATTAGGGTTGAGACGTAGTGGTCTGAAACTTGTCATTTTCTTTGACGGTGGGGGAGGTGAATAGGATTTTGATTGAGATTCCGTGGTGTATTGTGGAGGTGAGTGGTGATTATAAAGAGATATTTTGAGCTTCCCTCCAAATAAGTAAAGTCAAAGTTTAATCTAGCTGAAACATTTTTTGAATTCCCAAACACATTGGTGAACCGCCTTCAAAATAATAATTAAAAAAATAGTGGTAAAGTACATTTTTGAACTCGGGACTTATGAAATCTAAAGTTGATGTTTGAGCAAGTTGCTGCAATAGCATTCAGTCCTAGTTTGCAAGCAGTATATTTGTAGTGATGCTCTATTTAGGCATATCATTAAGGAACCTAATTATTTATTTAAATTAACACATAAATTAAGGGGATCGTTATATTTTACATGTAGATTCCATGTCTGTAACAAAAAATGGCATGATTAAATATTCAATTGATTATCTAAATCGTGCCGAGAATAGTGAATTCAACTGAATGACTTGTAATCGATAGTTGTTGATGTAATATATTTTGTTCATACTTTGAGTATGAACATGACACGACTACAGTGAACCAAATTAGTTGATGCGAAGAGAATGGTAATGCTGAGAAACTCAATTTTAATTGAATCAACAATAGTGAGAAAGTTTGATTGACGTATTGTCATAATTTTGACTCAATGTATGTTCTCTGTAGTCGTAATTGTTGATTCAACATTTCTTTGTAATTGAATACATTTTTATTTTTTCATGGACATAGAAAACGCGAAGATTTTTTTACTTAGATACAATGTATTATTGTCACAATTAAGAAATTAGTTTCAATCCTAAGTAGGCATACACCACGAATATTATCTGCCATATTACGAACCGTTGTTTCTAAATATTGTGCAATGTGTTTTTAAAGTAGTACGTAGAACTTGTGTGGCCGTAAATATTTTGTTGATCTATGAACAGTTGGAATTTTAAATAACGCTTCACAACATAACCCAAAACTCAAATATAATTTCCGAATCAAAATACTATGACCTATTAATTTGACTGTTTTTAATTGCAACCTAAAATATTTTGAATTTTTTTAGCTGTATTGCAACTTATTTTTAAATGTTTTGTGCCTCTAAGAATTTTTTTTAATCGTATATTTTTTTTCCTAACCAATGCATTTGCTACTTTTTATTTCACGAAACACGATTTTATTTCATCTGTTTTGCTTAATTGATCGACTCTCGGAAATAAAACTTACAAAAAATTGATCAATAATTTCAGTTACTCTTAGAAATTTATAAGATAATAATGTGGAATCAGCAAGATAAATAAAGATGAATAAAGTCATTGAACACGAACTACTAAATTCATTTATAAGAACAAACCAAAACAACAAGGTATTAGTAATGCCTGATCAAATACGGGTAAGGTTCTATGAGGCTAATAAAAAACTGTAGGTTTGGTCCTGATTAAGAACAATAAGTTTAACACAGTCTTCAAAACTGCGTAAGATTATCATATGTAACATATCTCCTTTCCTAAAATTCGTAGCCCTGATAAAATTTCTCCATCCGTTGCTGGTCCTACGATAGTTGTTGATGTCGGAAGCACCAACCTGAGCAAGATACACCTCAGTTTACAATGAAAGATCTTAACCAACATCGTATTTAGGGGAAGTAGTCATTGACACATAGTGGTAGCCACTACAATCCAAAAAAAAGTGATGAATGCATTAAATGAAGACAAATAGAAAGAACTGTTTCAAAAAATAATAATAAATAAATCTACCAAAAAGTCCTACTCAAAGTAGGAGCGACGCAAATTAACTCAGAACTTATGATGGGGGACTATCTGCGTGTGAACGGGGATGAATGGCGATATTATTTTTTCAGAGAGTTATGAAGGAATGTAGTAATTTGTTATGTCTTTTACATGTGAACGGATATGAGGCGTGCACTGTAGTGTCTTTTAAAGAGGAGAGGAATGGGGAGGGTTTGCATTGGAAGAGGTGACCTTAGTAGTTGGTCAGCAATTAGGGTCCACATCATTTATTGCTCATATGAAAAATAAAATAAAAAAGAATGGATCAGGGAGAATCGAACATGCGACCTAAGGAGTATTAAGGGGTCGTTTGGTTGGGAAATAGTTATCCCGAGATAATTAATTTCGGGATTAATTATCTCGGGATAACTTATCCCACTATGTATATGGGATAACTTATCCCATTACTATGTCATGAATTGCGTCGACTCTCAATTTGTCAACTTTATATGAAAATTTACTATATTCTCCTGCGACACTTAATTGTTGAATGAATGTATGTGATGAGTTACATCGACTATCAATTTATCAATGTTATATCAAGCGTTGTCGAATTCACTCGTGACACATGATTGTCGAATAAATGTACATCAAGAAGTACGATAGTTCTCAATTCATCGTACTTATATCAAACGTAATTACTAGATGAACTCTTGATGAGGATTTATGGTATGAATGTACGTCGTGAATTGCGTCGACTCTTAATTTATCCACATTACATAAAAATTTACTATATTCTCCCGCGACACATGATTGTTGAATGAATGTACGTGATGGGTTGCATTTATTATCAATTTATCAATGTTATATAAAGTGTTATCAAATTCACTCATGAAATATGACTGTCGAATGAATGTACATCATAAAGTACGATAATTCTCAATTCGTCGTACTAATATCAAATGCAATTAGTAGATTAACTCTTGATGAGGGGTTGTCGTATGAATGTACATTGTGAATTGCGTCGACTTTTAATTTGTCGATATTATATGAAAATTTCCTATATTCTCCCACAACACGTGATTGTTGAATGAATGTATGTGATGAGTTGCATTGACTATCAATTTATCAATGTTATAACAAGTGTTGTCAAATTCACTCGTGACACACAATTATCGAATGAATGTACGTCATGCAGTACGGCAATTCTTAATTCGTCGTACTTATATCAAATACAATTACTATATTAACTCTTGATGAAAGATTGTGGTATGAATGTACTTCGTGAATTGTGTCGACTCTCAATTTGTCGACATTATAAGAAAATTTACTATATTATCCCATGACACGTGATTGTTGAATAAATGTACGTGATGAGTTGTGCTGACTATAAATTTATCAATGTTATATCAAGCATTGTTGAATTCACTCATGACATTCAATTGTCGAATGAATATACATCATGAAGTACGACAATTCTCCATTCACCGTACTTAAATCAAACGTAATTACTAGATTAACTCTTGATGAGGGGTTGTGGTATGAATGTACATCGTGAATTGCGTCGACTCTTAATTTATCGATATTATATGAAAATTTACTATATTCTCCCGCAACATGTGATTGTTGAATGAATATATGTGATGAGTTGCGTTGACTATCAACGTTATATCAAGAGTTGTCGAATACACTCATGACACGCAATTGTTGAATGAATGTACGTCATGAAGTATGATAATTCTCAATTTGTTGTACTTTTATCAAACACAATTACTAGATTAACTCTTGACGAGGGGTTGTGGTATGAATGTACGTCGTGAATTGCGTCGACTCTCAATTTATTAACATTATATAAAAATTTACTATATTCTCCCGCGATACGTGATTGTTGAATGAATGTACCTGATAAGTTGTGTTGACTATCAATTTATCAACGTTATAGCAAGTGTTTTCGAATTCACTCATGACACACTATTGTCGAATGAATATACGCCATGAAGTATGACAATTCTCAATTTATCGTACTTATATCAAATGCAATTACTATATTAAGTCTTGACGGGGGTTGTGGTATGAATGTTCGTCGTGAATTGCGTCGACTCTCAATTTGTTGACATTATATGAAAATTTACTATATTCTCCCACGACACATGGTTGTTGAATGAATGTACATGATGAGTTGCTTTGACCATCAATTTATCAACGTTATATCGAGCGTTGTCAAATTCACTCGTGACACGTGATTGTCAAATGAATGTAGGTCATGAAGCACAACAATTCTTAATTCGTCATACTTATATCAAATGAAATTACTAGATTAACTCTTGACGAGGAATTGTGGTATGAACGTACATTGTGAATTGCGTCGACCCTCAATTTGTTGACATTATATGAAAATTTACTATATTCTCCCGCGACATGTGATTGTTGAATGAATGTATGTGATGAGTTGCGTTGACTATCAATTTGTCAATGTTATATCAAGCGTTGTCGAATTCACTCTTGACACACGATTGTCGAATGAAAGTACGTCATGAAGTATGACAATTCTCAATTCATCGTCATTATATCAAATGCAATTACTAAATTAAGATGGTGTATGTTGACAGATATAGTTATATGTCTTTGCTGATTAAAGAAAAATATTTCTACGTAGTTATACATCTAATATTGCTTGGTTATTGTTGTCTTTTCTGTAAGATGATGATAACTTCTAATTATTATAGGTATATTGATTATCGGTTATTAGCCCCTAACGATTTTATTTTGGTTTAAACCGATAAGAAATCGATAAGCAACTAACATGAATAAAAAACTAATCTTAGTTATATTGGTTATCGATTTTTTCTTCATTACGATTTGATTTTTGATTTAATAAGTTATTGATCTATTTTCATGATAGGAGTATAAAAAAATGCTATGAATGTATTGAGATATTTCTTTTGTTTTATTTTAATTGTCTTCTTCACTTGGCTTAGCACACAAATTAAATCATTTCAAAATAAACTGAAGAGTAGATATATGAATTCAATAAAAAAGACTTTCAAACCAATGCATAATCCAAGCACTAAAACTACATGTAACGCCCCGAGTTTGTACCCCGGACACTACACGGTGCTCGTAATTCTGAAGGACCACAAGCTAACCCATGATTGGTACTTGCTACAATAATTGAATAATAATACTATAAATAAGTAGAAAATGGCCATAAGGTCCAATATTATAAATAATACTGAATATGGTATAACAATACCAAAACTGAAATATCTGTCTACAAATACTCTAGTCTAAAAAGCCTTTAACTGTCTGAGCTGTGGAGTTGATGGAACAAGTCCCCAACTAACTCTGACTACTAAAAATAAACTAAAATAGTAAAATAAAGAATCATGTCCTAGAACTAAGAGGACTCACCACTAACACTGTCTGCTGATAATCTGAACTACTAAGGGTACTCGGGAGCCCATGCGTTTGAACCTATGATATAAGATATCATAGCGCAAAAGAAAGGCATGCATCAGTACTTTGAATGTACTGGTAGGCTAAAATGCATGGGTTCATATGCATGAACAATACTGACTGAATATCATGTTTATGACTAAATGAGAGTACATGCATGAATACGTATACTGTAATTGAAATCATGATAACACTGGATACTAAATCTGAATACTGATTAACTGATGTCTGAGTATACTGATACTGAATTACTGATAACTAAATGACTATATCTAACAGTCCTAAATCTGTGAAACTGTACTGAGTTCTGAACAGAGCTGAGTGACTGTATCTGATAATCCTGAATCTGTAGAACTAAACTAAGTTCTATACTAAGATTAAATCTGAGACTGAGACTATGGGAAGTAATCATCTAACCGACGTGCCCCTCCTCTAACTGATTTGAGGTCTAACCTGTAACCCAAGTTGGAAGGGTGTCAATACTGTGTCATGGGTAAGGACAAGTGCTGAGTCACCCTTATCTGGCAGGTTCTTTGAATGAGAATGGTGGTACCCTCAACTGGTAGGTAGATCACCTCATCAACCCTCAACTGGCAGGTTGATGTCTCAACCTATGCTGACTACGTAGTTCTGGAACGCAAAGACTACTTCTAAGGAGTACACCCTCTACTGGCAGGTGAGCCCCCATCCTTGGGTTTACTCAGTGTTGAATCCTATTCCCAACTAAATAGACACTTGACTAAATTCTAAACCGTACTAGACTGAATTGAACTATTACTGATCGTACTGTATAACTGAACTGAACTAATTTTACTGAACTTAATTGGACTAATTTTGAGTTCACTAGTTTTTCCTAAGTTCTGTAACTGACTGAATTCTATTGATCGTGACATGACTGATATTACTCTGTGACTAACCATGGCTCTAGACAAGCAGCTAAATTATCAGGTATTAAATACCCCCAGGACTCGATAGCATAAATTTAAAAGACATGTCATAATCTTGAGACATGATAACAAACTACTTAGTCATCATTCATTCTTTTGGGAATTTAGGCTAACACTTGCATGACATAAACTTGTATACATGCTAACATATATAATTTCACTATTCAACTCATATGGATAATTCATCAAACACTTGTAGGGCTTAATATATGCACATAATACTAAAGAAACATGTAGGCATCGTGATTCAATTCCAATTTCATAATTCCAAGGTTTTCAACATGAATTCACATAATAAAGCACACATATTAATTAAATCTACATAAATCTTGTTATAAATCATGAAATGGAAACCCAATTAAGTAATAATCATGAATACACTTTAATTAAAATCATGGAAATCATGAAATCACTCTACATGAACTTTAAAAGAGTTTCTTGGACTCCAAGGGTGGAAGGAACCCTTGGATGAACACTTCACATACCTTAGTTGGTGAATTCTTAAAAATTAATGGTGAAATCTTGAGACTTTAATTTGAAATTTAAACTCCTAGGGTTTTTGTTCTTGAGCAATTTGTGAAAGAATGAATATATTTTGCTAAAACACGGCTAAATCTTATGTTATGGGGGATGAAAGATGGGGAAAAAAGACTTAATTAACCCTGAAGATGTGGCATTTTTAATGATTGTAAATTGAATCATCAATGCGCAGAACGACGTACCGCATCATTGGTATCGATGCGATAGCCAATGCACCACGCCGAGTCCACATCGGTTCACTGAAATTTGCTGCTGGGAGCTGGGAAAAATATTTATCAATATGATAGTCGACACATCACGTCAAGATCGTGTTGATTCACTAGTTTAGGATTCCAAAGGTGCTTCAAATGAAGTCCAAAAAATCTGAAACTTGCCCGGAAACATCTATTGACATTCCTGATCATGAGTTAACTTGAATATCAACATTTAATAGATGTAAAGGTCACGAAATAAGATTGTCAACTTTCTAAGGCTAAAATAACACTAAGTCTGAATACTTAGTGAGAATTTTCTAAATCTGGGCCCTCCTTAACAAGCTTAAAGGACTGAATTAAGCTAAGAATTTTGTGGGGTCTTACAATATCTCTCCCTTAGAAACATTCAGCCTCGAATGAGACTAAGCTGAGAATACAGGTGGAGTGAACTTACTTACTGGACATGAACATCTAAAACATGATTAAATGACTGACATCACTAACATACTAAATCTCATGTTGAAAATGCATATCTAATGCATTAGTACATGACTGAGTTGATTCATGAATACAGGAGTAGGATTACTGATAAGCTGAGTTTCTCATACTGAACATGCATATCTGGTGCATGAATACATGATTGAGCTGACTCGTGAACATATGATTGAATATGCAGTGATAACTGATACCAAGCTTTTAATAGAAAATCTGAGAATGAAACTAAATAATCTTAAGGAAAACTATTACCTTGAGCTGGATCTAAGTTTTTGGAGAAGGGGTGAGGATACTTGGTCTACATATCTGCTTCTGTTTCACAAGTAACTCCCTCAACGGACTAATTTTGTCAAAGAACTTTGACTAGAGGGACTTCTTTGTTCCCCACTCTATGAATCTGATAATCAAGGATTTCTACTAGAATCTCTTTGTAAGAAAGGATGTTCTAAACATCTATGCCCTCTATGGGGACTACGACTGATGGGTCACCTATGCATTTCTTTAGCAAGGAGACATGAAACACTGGATGGACTAAAGATAGATCTGAAGGCAACTCAAGCTTGCAAGCTACCTTTCTAAAATGGCTGAGAATTTGGTAAGGATCGATATATCAAGGGCTGAGCTTCCCCTTCTTTCCAAACTGCTTCACTTCTTTCATATGAGAGATTTTTAAGTACACATAGTCACCAATCTCGAACTCGAGATCCTTTCTTCGCACATCTGCGTATGATTTCTATCAGCTCTGAGCTGTGTTAAGCCTCTCCTAATCAACTGGACTTTCTCTAAGGCATCATATACTAAGTCAGGCCCTATCATTACGGCCTCACCCACTCCAAACCAACTAATGGGAGATCTACACCTTCTTCCATAAAGCATCTCAAATGAAGCCATCTGAATACTGGAATGATAGTTGCTATTTTATATGAACTCAACCAAAGGTAAGTGGTCATCCCAACTATCTTTAAAGTCTGTCGCTCATGCTCGCAGCATATCTTCTAAAGTCTGCATAGTCCTCTTTACTTGAACATCTATCTGAGGATGAAAGGTTGTACTGAGGTGAACTCGGGTACCAAGACCCTTTTGGAATGCCTTCCAAAATTAAGAGGTGAAATGGGTACCTTTTTCTGAGATAATGGACAATGAAACACTATACAATCTGACCAAATCCCTGATATAGAGTTTGGCATAATCCTCGGCTAAATAAGAGGTATAGACTGGAAAGAAATAAGCTGATTTGGTAATTCTATCTACAATGACCCAAACTGAATTATGCTGACGATGGGTATGAGGCAAACCCGTCACAAAGTCTATGTTTACTTCTTCCCATTTCTAGGTAGGAATACTGAACTCCTGTATAGACCTACTAGGCTTATGATGCTCAATATTAACCTACTGATATGTTGAGTATTTAGTCATAAACTCTGCAATGTGTCTCGTCCTCCCACTCCACCAGTAGATCTCCCGCAAATCACGGTACATCTTAGTGTCCCCTGGATGAATAGAGTAGCATGCACCATACATTTCTACAAGAATTTGCTGCGTCAAGTCATCTATACCCGATACACATAGCCGACCCTGACAATGAAACACTATCTCCCCCTTCAGAGAAAACCTCTACTTTCTGATCTCTGACTGATTCTTTTAACTTGAGTAGACTGGGATCTCTTTCATGTTTTTCCTTCACCTCGGAAACTAAGGATGATTCTAAACTACTCTGTACCCATACACTAACTTCTGTTGAATCGACTAAGCGAACACCTAGTCGGACAAGCTAATGAACTTCCTAAACTAACTTCTTCTTATTATCTTCCACGTGAACAACACTACCCATGGACATCCTACTGAGAGCATCAACCACTACATTGGATTTACCCGGATGATATAGGACGCTTATGTCATAGTCTTTTAACAACTCTAACCACCTTCTCTGATGGAGGTTTAGGTCTTTTTTGAGAAAATACATACTGTAGGCTTTTATGGTTAGTGAAAACATCAACCTGAACTCCATACAAGTAGTGTCTCCAAATCTTTAAGGCAAACACTGCTACTTCTAACTCAAGATCATGAGTAGGATAGTTCTTCTTATGGGGTTTAAGCTACCTAGATTCATAGTCTATAACCTTACCTCTCTACCTTAAAATTCACCCTAAACCAACTCTGGAGGCATCACAATACACAACAAAGCTGTCTGAACCATCTGGTAAAGTCAACATTGGAGCTGTAGTGAGTCGAGTCTGTAACTCCTGAAAACTCTTCTCATAAGAATTCGACCACTGGAATTTGAGCTTCTTCTGAGCCAATCTGGACATGGGGGATACAATAGACAAAAATCCCTCAACAAACCATTGGTAATAGCCGGTAAAACCTAAGAAACTCTTGATATTTGACGAAGAGATGAGTCTGGGCCAGTTTTTGGTCTTTTGGGGATTAACTCTAATGCCATCATCGAAAATGATATGGCCAAGGAATGCTACTGACCTTAGCAAAAATTTTCACTTACTGAATTTGGAGAATTGCTGATGGTTTTTGAGGGTCTGTAATACTATTCTGAGATGGTCTACATGGTCATGTTTACTGTGGGAGTAGACAAGAATGTCATCTATGAATACTATGATGAACATGTCCAAGTACTGCTTGAACACACAGTTCATCTAGTCCATAAAGGCTGCTGGGGCATTGGTAAGACCAAAGGACATGACTAAGAATTTGAAGTGACCATATCGCATTCTAAAAATTATTTTTGGGCTGTCATATTCTCAATTTTTGAGTTGATGATAGCCTGATCTAAGGTCTATCTTAAAAAAGTAACTAGCACCCTGAAGTTGGTCAAACAAGACATCAATTCTGGGAAGTGGATACTTGGTCTTGACCGTGACTTTATTTAACTGACGATAGTCTATACTCATTCTGAGAGAACCATCTTTCTTATGCATAAATAAAATTGGTATGTCTCTTAGGGACACACTGGGTCTGATGAATCCCTTATGTAGGAGATATTTTAACTATTTTTTTAATTCTTTAAGTTTTGCAGATGCCATTTTGTATGGTAGAATAGATATGGGCTGAGTATCTAGAAGAACGATTTTGAAATTAATTTCCCTTTCGGGAGAAACTCCGGGAAGATCTTCGGAAAACACATCTAGGAATTCACATGCTACTGACATAGATTCAAGAGTAGGGTTTCTGAACTAGAGTCCTAGACTCAAACGAGATGGTAGATATATCCCTTAGATATCATTTTTCTCGCCCAAAGGTAAGAAACAAATTGACCCCTAAGTGTTGAAATACTACCCTTCTACTCTAGGATAGGCTCATTCGGAAACTTAAACTGGATAATTTTGTTTCTGTAGTTGATTGAGGTATAGCAGGAATGAAGACAATCCATGTCGAGAATAACATCAAAATAAGTCATCTCTAATTCGACTAAGTCTGTTGAAGTGACTTTCTGAGATATCATAACTTGATAGTTCTTGTATACCAACCGAGTTATGATAGATTTACCCACTGGGGTAGAGACTAAGAAAGGCTTTGCTAGCAATTCGGGACTGACTCCAAAATCAACTGCTATATAGGGAGTAAAAAAAGAAAAAGAATCTCCTGGATCTAGCAAAGCATTAATATGTAAATGATAGACTTGTAACATACCTGTGAACACATCAGGAGAACTCTCCTGATCCTGTCGGGACTGAAGAGCATAGAGTCTATTTGGGTGTTGCCCACTGGTGGCACTAGAAGTGGCACCCTGCTGATTTGAGCGATTGGCCTGAGATGAGGGATGGTTATACTGCCATGCCTTAAATCTTATTAGGGCGGACTGGCACCCATAACCAAGGAGGCCCGGGAGAACTAGCTCATAACCTTATACTTCCCATGCATACCTCTATGACAACCCAAAATTCGGACAACATCATGTCGCATATAAAGGAAATAATCACCTGTATAAGCTCAAGCACACACACATATATATATATATCTACAATACTTGGCTGTTGGAGCCATCACGTCTATTCACAAAGCACCACCTTGACTGTACATTAGGTCTACAAAGCCTCTAGACAATACACAGAGTTTAACTAAGGTCGGGACACACCCCTCCATATATCTAACTTCTATACAATACCAAAAGTGACTGGATATGACACAGAATGCCCCGAAGCAAATTGGAGCTCACCAAAAGCAGTTGGATATCCTGGCTCCTACTTATGTGGTGTATAAGCTGAGGTACCTGTGCCTGTAGCATGAAATGCAGGTCCCCCATGGGGGACATCAGTACGAAATATGTACTGAGTATGTAAAGCTGTAGATAATCACATATGATATAGGAGCTCAATAGAAATCATAAACAAGTGAATAAATCATAATAGGAGTGGACCACACTTACTAGAACTTGTGACAACCTGTACATTGAATAAATACAATGTACAGGTT
>NC_061118.1:55629588-55641200 GCF_002878395.1 Capsicum annuum | reverse complement strand
CATTAGGCTGCCTCCAGTACATATCAACTGGGATCGATCCATGATAGGCTTATGACCCTGGGATACCACCCATAAACACATAAATAGGGATCGACCCATGATAGGCTTATGCCCCTGGGATGCCACCCGATAAGAGAGAACTTCCATCACTTAGTTCAATTAATTTTTGAGATTGTTATTTTGATCGCCACCATATTTTTGATACTTTGAAACAATGATACATCAATAAGAGACACATAAATAGACCATCAATGCAATAACAATGAATTAAGAACTCATTGGCATATCAATGAAACATTTTGGAGTCATCAATGCCATAATAATGAAGTAGGAACTTATTGGTATATCAATGAAATGTTTTGGAGTCATTAATAGCACATGGATCTTGTTTGAGTAACCGGATACCTTCTGAAATTCATTAGTGCAATAAACATATGAGATTTGGAAGACAAGTAAGTATTGGAATGTATTGACATCTTATAGGGTGGAAACAAGTTCATTGGTAATGTAGGACATCATACCAAACCATTATGGATCACATGTTACTGAATAACTTTGGAAACTTTCTTAATAGAATAATTGTTCACTTTCATGCCAAAGATATGGTATAGAGTATGCTTTACATACCTGACTGTCAACCTTCAATACTAGTCCCAAATGGACTTCCCGTCTTTTCGGATTACTTATCTACAATGAACATATATAGCAATCTAGTATTAGCAACCAAACGTCACAATTCAATTATTTGAATTCACCAAACTAGTGGTTAAGTAGTAAGCCTTAATTACACCATAAAGGGTGTCACTTTAAGCCTTTTATACTTCAAGTACATTCACATGCCATGCATATTCATACAACATCCTCCAATATCAAGTTTAAATTTATTTATCCTTCCAACCAATCAATTAAACTAAATTGAGCCATAGACATAAATAATCATCTATTCAATAGTATATCACCATATCCACCTTCCATAACTCAATTACCATATCCACATTCCACTATTCAATACAACCAAACCATGTAAAATAGTCCATAACCCTGTTTCCATCACCTTTCAATAACAACCAATACATATAATCCTCTATCACATATATACATATGGAAAAGAACAAAGGCAAACAATATTCATACCTTATAATTCACCTCTTGATTATGCAATCCTGTTTGCACAAATAATAAGTGCCGCTCGAAGCTCTCGAGATGACAAATGCAGTTATCGGATTACTTTGGAATTTCTACGGTTGAATCAAAAGTAATTTAAAGGTCAAATTTGGATAGGGTTTGTTCTTTCTCAATGATTTATGATAAAAATGAGTTTTTGAACTCATATACATGTATATATACACATATTCCCATCCATAATATAATAGGAAATGACCAAAATGCCTTTAAAATTTAAATAATATCAAATCTGTCCTTTGGTGGACTGTTTTGATAAGCTAAAGTAGATTGACCATAACTCTTTTCTCCGATATCAGATTTGGGTAAAATTGGTATCTTTGGAAGGATAATTCAAAGGGCTTTCATTTCATATAAAGTAGGCCACCTAGTTGGTCCTGTACAAGGAGTTATGGTCATTTGAAGTTGACCCTAAAAATCTATTTTGATAGGCTGAAGTAAAACGAGTATAAATCCTTACTTAGATGTTGGATTTGGATAAAACCAATTTCATTGGAAATAAGACTCAAATATCTTTCTTTTCATAGGTTACAGCTCTCCTAGTTCATTATATTAAGGGAGTTATGATCATTCAAAGTTGACCCAAAAATTCGGCTGGCCTTAGTAGTTTGTGTGTGCAGGAAATTTTCCTGCACATTTACTATTCCCAAATATCCCGACCACCGTTTTATAGTTTCGAACGTGCTCAATTATATCCAAAACCTATTTGTTTTTTTAAATCTTTATATCATTGGAAATCTTATTCAATAACCTTCGCATGGAACCATCGAAGGGCAAATTCCGGTATAAATAAAATAAAAAAATTAATTCCATATAAATAAGACCAATACACGTACTTGAATATGCCAATACACATACTTGAATACGGGGTGTTACATATACTAACCCTGAGAACTTGACTGGGTATAATCTCTGACTTTGTGGCCTAGTTTGCCATACCTGAAACACATATCATTGCCCGCTCTATAGATACCCTGGTAGTTTCTGCCACACTTCTGACAAAAGGGGTTATTTCGGGCACTGCTAACGCTGCCCTGGGGTTAAGGTCCTAGTGCCCTATCCCTATTGTCATCTCTGAATTTTAGCACAGGAGCATTATCTGAGGAAGAAGCTGGAACTGAGGATTTGGGGTAGAACTGAGAACGATTCCCACCCTCTGACTTAGGTTAAGCGAAGTTGAAACTACCTATTCTTGCTCTCTTGTTCTCCCTATTATTTTTTTTAGTCTTGGCCTCCTCTATCTAATGATCATGGACCATGAGTGTGGATATGTCCATCTCTTTAATCAGCATTGTGGTCCTACACTTTTTGACTACGGTGCTAGACACCCCCGACACAAACTTACTTATTCGGGACCTGTTGTCTGCCACCATATGAGGAGCATATCTAGCTAATTGAGTAAACTTGAGAGAATACTCTTTCACTGTCATATTTCCTTACTTCAGATTGGTAAATTCTAAAACCTTCGTTTCTCTCAACTCCAGTAGGAAGAACCTACCCAGAAAAATAGTGACAAACTTCTCCCACTCTATGGGCCCTGTATCTGCGGCCCTTTATGCTTTCCACTATTTAAACCATAAATGAGCCATATCCTGCAACTGATATGTCTCTCAACAGCAGTCACCCCCATAATATCAGTAACCTTCTACACCTGATCAAGAAATTTTTGAGGGTCTTCATCTGACTTTGACCAGGAAAAAGATGAAGGATTTATTCGAGTGAAGTCCTGAATCCTGGCTGAAACAATATTGGCCACTGGGTTGGCTGGAACTGTAGCTGGGCGTTCATTCTGCGCTACCACATAATGAGCTAGGGTGATGAATACTGCTTTGAACTAATCGTGGGAGATGTGTTCGTCCAGAAGATCTGGCTGGATGGGCTGAGGTCATGGCTGGTCTCCTGTTCCTCTTCCCTTAATCCTCTTTGGAGGCATATTCGGTAAATAGAAGAGAAAGGATTAGACTGAGATTTTAACTAGAGCTCATGCTCACTCGCACGACATGAATACTAAAAGAAGGGAAACTTTTCCTAAAACATCTTGTAGCCTTTTGTCCATAAGTGTGGTGCGCTACACACCCATGCACAAAACTCTACTAGATGCGGATTTCAGACTTCCTAGGACTCTATTGAACCTTAGGCTCTGATACCAAGTTTATAACGCCCCGAGTTTGTACCCCGGACGCTACATGGTGCTCGTAATTTTGAAGGACCACAAGCTAACCCATGACTGGTACTTGCTACAATAATTGAATAATAATACTATAAATAAGTAGAAAATAGGTAGAAAATGTCCATCAGGTCCAATACTATAAATAATACTGAATATGGTATAACACTACCAAAACTAAAATATCTGTCTACAAATACTCTAGTCTAAAAAGCCTTTAACTGTCTGAGTTGTGGAGTTGATGGAACAAGTCCCCAACTAACTCTGACTACTAAAAATGAACTAAAATACTAAAATAAATAATCATGTCCTAGAACTAAGAGGACTCACCACTAACTCTGTCTGCTGATAATCTGAACTGCTAAGGGTACTCGGGAGCCTATGCGTTGAACCTATGATATAAGATATCATAGCGCAAAAGAAAGGCATGCATCAGTACTTTAAATGTACTGGTATGCTCAGTGAGGTAGGTTAAAATGCATGGGTTCATATGCATGAACAATACTAACTGAATATCATGAATATGACTGAATGAGAGTACATGCATGAATACGTATACGGTAACTGAAATCATGATAACATTGGATACTAAATTTGAATATTGATTAACAGATATTTAAGCATACTGATACTGAATTACTGATAAATGAATGACTGTATCTGACAGTCCTGAATCTATGGAACTATACTGAGTTCTAAAATAAGATGAATAACTGTATCTAACAGTCTTGAATCTATAAAACTGAACTGAGTTTTATACTGAGATTGAATCAGAGACTAAGACTATGGGAAGTAATCATCTAACTTACATGCCCTACAACACCCCAAATCTGGTACCCAAAATGTTACACGATGCTCATGGCCCCGAAAGACCACAAGCTAACCCATGACTGATATCTGTACCTGTATACTACATACATACTATATAATGCAGAAACATGAACTGAAAGGCCGTAAGGTTCAAAACTGTAACATAAGATCTGATAAATCATAACATATGGATGGGGTATGAAATACCCAAAACAAAACTAAAATAATCTATCTAAACATACTGTAGTCTGAAAAGCCTCTAAATATGATTGTTTGAATAAGGATTTAATGGGACATGTCACCAACTAAATCCAACTAATAAACTAATTAATGAGCTAATAAAATGATGACCGTGTCCTCGAAAGATGAGGACTCACTCCTAACTCTGACTGCTGAGACTGGAATCTACTGATGCTCTGGAACTCGTGTCTTTGAACCTATGGTATAAGACACCATAGAGCAAATGCGTCAGTACTTTGAATGTACTGGTATGCATATGAGGTAAACTGAATGCATGGGGTTCATATACATAAACAAATATAATAACATATTGACTATCATAAGCGTGAGAGTATATGCATGAGACATATAAACTGACACTGATACCGTGATAACATGATTATTGAATCTGAATACTGATAACATGATATACTGGTAACTAATATAACTGATAACATGAGTGATTGTATTTGACAGTCCTAAATCTGATGGAACTAGCTGAGTTCTATACTGTATCTGAATTGACTGTATCTGATAGTTCTAAAATCTAAAAAACTATCTGAGTTCTTGACTGATACTGATACTGAAATTGTGGGAAGTAGTATCTAACCGGTATGCCCTAAATGATGCATTATAGATGAATTGGGGGTCCAATCTGTGCCCTGATTGGAAGGGTGTCAATACTGCGTCACAGGTAAGGACAACATGTGAGTGACCCTAATATAATAGGTGACTCTAATAGAAATGGTAGGAACCCTCATATAGCAGGTTAAGCCACCTCATCTACCCTCATATAGCAGGCTATGATGTCTCAACCTATGCTGGCTACATAGTTTTGGAACGCAAGGATTGCTTCTAAGAATCGCACCCTCCTATAACAGGTGAGTTCCCACCCTTGGGTTCGCTCGGTGCTAATTTCTACTCCCATATGAATAGACACTGAACATGATTTTCTGAAACTGAACATAGACTGAGTTACTGACGTTCGTTGACTGATGAAATACTACTGATATCTGATAACTGACTGAGTTCATGAGATCACAGAGATTTCCTGAGTTATAAGACTGTATGAAGTCTAAGGATCATAGCTTGACTGAGAGTATCATGAAAACATGATATGGCTCTAGGTACACAGCTAATATTTCGGGTATAAGTACCCCCAGGACTCAATAGAAGGAAACTGACAAAGCATGACTTGCTTGAATACATAATAATCACCATAATGCATTTTCTGAAGCATTTCATCAAACATGTGATAGGAATAAGCTTGTACATACATAGGGATTTCATGACAACATGCTAGTTAGGCACTTTTCCTTCATTTAGGCATTAAATCAAACATATTGTAGGCATGGTACATGTAAACATCATTGTACAACAATTAGACATCATGGTCACATTCTAATTTCATCATTCAAGGGTTTTGTCATAGGTTTGCATGTATCTATATCTATGATAATTAAACCCACATAGAAATTATCACCCAACAAGGAGTAGAATTCAATTTCTCATTTATCAATATGAAAAAGAACAACATAATCATGAAATCATAAAAAATTCTATAACTTGAAGTTGGAAAAGGGATTCTTGGATTCATGGACGAAAAGAGTCCATGAATGAACACTATGCATACCTGGGTTAAGATTCTTGATGTTCTTAAACTTGAAGAATTAGAAATCCCTTAGTTCTTGAAGAAGATTGGATTTTGTTCTTGGAGATTAATGTTAGAGAGAAAACCTAATATTGGTTATGAAGTAATAATGAACAAAATGGTTGAAATCGGATATAATTGGGTATATATATAGGTGGATGGTAAATGACCAAAATACCCTTTTAAAAACTGCTTTAATTTTCTAAATTGGGACCTGTGATGGATCGTGCGATGGTCCATCGCTAGAGCGACGGTTCGTTATTTCGATCGTTGTATATGGACCAGGGAAAGGGCTTACTACCTAAGTAGCGACGGCCTGGGCGACGGTCTGTCGCAAGTTCGACGGTCCGTTAACCTGCCTGTCGCACCTTATCCAGAAGGTGGCCACACTGTTTCCCTTACGACGGTCATAGGCGACGGTCCGTCGCTAGTCCAATGGTCCATCGGCCTCACCGTCGCACCTCGGTGGTTTTTACTGCCTTCTGTATTTTGGCCATAACTTTCTCTTCCGATGTCGGATTTTGATGAAATTGGTATCATTGGAAATCTAATTCAATTTCCCACATGACCAAATGTGAAAATCTTAAAAATATCACATATACAAAAGTGGACTCATCTTTCAAAGAAAGTGTCTAACATTCTTGAGATGATTTCACGCTAGAAACAGTATGGGGTATTACAATATCTCCCCCTTGAAAACATTCATCGTCGAATGAGACTGAGTGAGGGGAAATAATGACCAATGTACATACTGAACATGAATACTAAAACATGATCTCATGACTGACATGACTGATAACTGAACATATCATACTAAACATGCATATCTGATGCATGTGTAACTGATTCATGAATGCATGAATGGGTGTTCTGATGAACTAAGTTTCTCACAATAAAAATGCATGTCTGATGCATAATTATATAAATGAGCTGATATATGAATGCATGACTGAATATGAAATGGTATTTAAGTTTGTAACGAACACTAAACATGAAATTGGGCAAGCTTAAGGAGAACTATTACCTTGATCTTGATCTGAGTCAGTGGAGAAAAGGTAAGGATACTTGGTACGCATGTATGCTTCTGTTTCCCAAGTAGCTCCCTCGACAGACTGATTTTTCCAAAGAACTTTAACTAGAGGGGATTTTTTGTTCCTCAGTCTACGAGCCTGATAGTCTAGGATTTCAACTGGAATCTCTTTATAAGAGAGGTTGTTTTGAACATCGATGCTCTGAATAGGGACTACAACTTCTGGGTCACCTATACATTTCTTGAGCAAAGAGGCATGGAAGAATGGATGAACTGAGGCTAGATCTAAAGGCAATTCGAGCTCATAAGCTACCTTGCCAGAGCGACTGAGAATCTTGAAGGGACCGACATATCAGGGACTAAGCTTTCCCTTCTTGCCGAACCTCTTCACTCCCTTTATGGGAGATATATTTAGATAGACATAGTCACTAATCTCGAAGACGAGATCCTTTCTACAAACATCTGTATAAGACTTCTATTAGCTCTGAGAAGCCCACAGTCTTTCTCTAATAAACTGGATATGAGGTAAGGTATAACGCCCCAAAATTGGGTCCTGAGACATCACACGGTGCTTAAGATCACAAGTGACCCCAAGCTAACCCTTCTTCTGGCATAACTCATAAGCAACTGAACAAAAAGTATAAATCTATACAAATCTGTGGAAAATAACTCTTTTCTGAATATGATACAAGATTACAACTCTGCTTTTACAACCAAAATTGAAACGGAATACATCAACTTCTACTGACTGTCTATGAAGCCTCTACTAGTACTGACTGTAGGTAGCCAGCTCATGACTCTTGACTGACGCAACTCAATACGACTGCATAAAGAAAATACAATACTTCTCAACCCTTGAATCAAAAGGACTCATCACCTGCTGACTGGATGCCGCGAACTGACTGGATTTAAAGATGTATACTATACCTTGTACCTACATTCCGAGAAAATGTAGCCCACATATGAATATGTGGGTCAGTACCATGGAAACATACCGAGCATATGTGGGTGCAATGCATATATAAAATAATATCTTAATATCATCACAATTTATAAAATTATGCATGCTGATATAAATGACTCACTTAGCTCGAATTAAAATCATCATAATCATAAGAGAGTAAAACATATCGGGGTGAAACATGTCAGTCATCATAATAAATCTCAATTCACTTTCATCGCGATTCCAAATCATCAAAGCAATCAAATCTCATAACAATTCTCTTTGGAATATATGTTCATTAAATCTTTCGAAAACAATAACTTTCTCAGACTCAGTCTTTCAAAAAAATATGTTTTCATCTCAGATAGAATAATAAGACTTTTCATATTACATAGGAGAATACACACACACACATTGGGAGTCTCTTACAACCGACATAAATTATGTGAGCTACATGGAGTCCAACATCTAACCCATATTGAGGAGAGCTGTCCTATCCTTACCATCGGAGTAAGACCTTAAATCATCAATCTAAACACTAGTGATCACTATATAAATCAGCCTCAGGCTCACAACCTATGGGGGCACGTAGTTTTAGGAAAGTACCAATCCTGCTATACCTCCCGCTCGGTACTAAAGACTACTCCCGGACTTAGCTCAGATATTTTCAAAATAAAATCCATAAATAAATAATTCAACAATTCACAACGGGAGCCATCATGCTACCTTTTTATAATAATCAATAAAATTGGATTTCTTTTCTTATCTCGGGTTCAAATCAACCCCTTTTTACGACCAAAAGGTCAAAGATTCATTATCATCTCAATTCATTCAAACACAAAGTGTTTATAACACATGATTTCCTAAAAAAAATACAATCTCAATTAGAGTTCAAAACTCATGTCTCAACATCATATGAAAATTTATCAAGGTTCAAGCTTTACATCATAAACATATATAACTTCCTTCAAAATCTGGAAATTTAGCCATAAGGCACAAAATATCATCATTCTCATATAATTTCACTTCTAAAATATCAAAAATATCATAATCTAATGATAATCAATATAGGATATAAATTCATGCTTCAAAATCATAGTAAAACATATAAAATCCATAACTTCGTAAAAGAAAGTATTTTTGGGCACAAGAACGAAAAGGTTTTCTTGTTGAAAAACCCCCATACCTTAAACTTGAAGCTTTGAATGACTTTCTGAATGACGTAATGCTATTCACGAACTTTTGGGTGTCACTCGTAGCCTTCGTAATGGGGATTCTGAATATGTAAAAATTATAGAATTCTCACGATTGAATCTCTAGCTATTGGGGTTTTTATGTTGAAACCCTAAAGGTTGTTCTTGGTGATTTTGAGAGAAGGTAAACTTATTTTGATGTTGTGGGAGTTTAATCCCGTGTTATAGACATATATAAGGTGTTTTTGGCACTTGGAAGTGAGGTATGCGGTGCACAACCCATGGCAGACCTTAAGGTCAGACATTTAAGTGTGCCTCGCACTGCCAATTGCACACATTTGATTGGGCGGTGCATTGCCCATCGCACACCCTTACTGCCTCTCACAAAAATGGGCATAACTCTTCTCTCGGGTATCAGATTTTTGCAAAATTGGTATAGTTGGAAAGCTAATTCAATTATTTACAATTTGATAGGTCTTGGGATGAAAAATTCCATGTATATTAAGAGATATTTACATTTAACGTTGACCCTTGTAGAATCGAATTTCAAACTTTGGATGAATCAATTGGTCTTAGCTCAACCTTGTTCTATGGCATTGCTATAAACATTTTCCACCTCTAAACTACTCCATAGACTAGGATAATGATCATTCAACTTGTATTCACATGATAATCACTTGGATTAGAGCTTATACACATAGGAACGATGGTTAGAATTCTAGCATGAAAATATAGGGTATTACATTATCTCCCCCTTGGGAACTTTCGTCCTCGAATGTGGATAATTAACCTGAAACACAGAGGAATATTAGTCTTCAAGCTATCATGTGTAACTGATAGAACTGAATCACTGGATCTCAAGAATAATAAGCTACTGAAATGGTCTACAAGTGCATGAATCCTCAAGAAAAATAACTGTATGGCTAAGATAGAAACGAGAGTGTCAACTTATGAGTAACCATTACTTTGCATTGGATCTGATCTCATGAGAAAGGATGAGAGGTTTATGACTTGAAAACTCGAGGTATTACAACATCCCCCTCTTGGTATCGTTCATCCCCAAATGATAATAATTTGATAAAAATACTTGGAAGAGACTGTGATACTACACAGGATACTTACGAACTGAATCATGTCTTAATATCTAAAACTGAAACTGATGCATGAACTGAGCAGAATTCATAATTTAATTGGACACAAACACATTGCCTCTTGGAATGTACATACGTATAATACTGCGGATAGTAAGACTAGTTGAAAAATTAAGAATCTATTGGAGCTTATCTCCTTGCTTGCTAAACTAGATTACAGGCTATATGAACTGGATCATACTGACTACCCATACTCAAATGGAGTATTTATTTAGCACTTTTCTACGAAATTCTATTGACATTAGGGAGCAAAGAATTTTGGGCATGCTCTGAACAAGACATTTGACTAAGGAATTACAACATTGATATAACTTTATAGCGGAATATAATTACATAACTCATAAACTAGGATATGATTGCTAGGCCGTAGGCAACGCAACTTCTTACTTTCAAGCTTAGCATTACTTCTCAAATTCTCTCTTAGCTATACTATTCCCCTTAAATACCATATCATTTGATTCAACTTATAATTCTCATATTGGCACTGCAAAATCTTTCTACTAAGGTCTAAACTAAACTAAGTTCTCTCACCATGATCAAGCCTAACACTAAATCATAAGATACAACATACCAAACCACAATACTAATCTAAACCACAAGGTTCAATATTCTATATCTTCTTAGAGCTCACACCCTAAGCATAACATGCCTTACCACTTCAATGACTAATTCAAAACTCTTGATATGGATTCACTCGTGCATATTGCATTCATCATCTTACACCCAACATGATATTCAAGCCTATCATTAAAAATCACATAAACTTTAAGGCAAATACCCCTAAAGGTATACTTCGCATATTCTCTAAACCTTTGTCAACAACAATTTTCTTGCACTATTCTTAAAAACATACACACAGTTTCTAACTAACCATGACATGTATCAAAGACTTGGCCTCAATCTTACTTCACACTTTAGACTTAGATAGAAAAGCATAAATAATCTTTCTTAATGAGGGCCATCAACTCTCTCACATATAAACCATTGCTTATCCGCTATCATCACCACTATCTTAATATAGGAAGAGGTCACCGAAGGGCTAACACATTTGAACCAAAAGCTCGAAAACTACAATACATAATATTAACACTTATCTTTGTCCTGAGGAATAAAATATCAAAGGCATGGATTCATTAAAGAAATCTAAGCTGAGAACATGCATGATATAATGCGAACTTCACTAGTATCATGAGTTTAAAAACTGGTCATACTCTGAAACATGAGTTTATACTTATCATGAGCTATTCAACATAAGACTGGAGTTCA
>NC_061118.1:55512226-55629488 GCF_002878395.1 Capsicum annuum | reverse complement strand
AAGGGATAACTATCACATCATAATTCATTATTGACATGTATCACAATCTAATTCTCAAAACTCGATATAGTTCTTCACTAACCATCTCCCACTTAGGTCAAAGCTGGTATTCTAAGTATGATGGTCTACTCCATATCCTTGAGATTAAGCCATAATTTTATCATTCTATTATCTACACATAAATGCTAAACTCACAAGAATAAACTAATTTCGAACTTACAAACTTCATTCTTGAACAACCCATCCATATGCCATCCTTAATTCCTAGCTTCAATAATCATCATCAAAGACTTACACTCTCATTTGCAACCATATCTACATCTCTAATCACATAATCATAGCCTACTAAGATGACACTTCTATACTTATATTTTTCCCAAACCATGAGAATAAAGTCATACTAAAAAGACTCAACATCTTCAATCATAACTCCTTAACTTAGCTATCAAGAACAACATAAATTATCTAACTAGCCTTTCCCCACCTAGCAACTCAACGTTACTACTAACCACACAATATGCAGTAATCCTCAAAAAATAATGTAGCCCCATAGCACCTTGGGCACACCTCTACACCATACTTAATTACGAACATATGATCCTATACTCTTGCATACACTGTTCATGCCTACTAGATCACCTTCATATAACTAGCATCAACAACCGAACCATCAACTGTTCAAACTTAATGTCTAGAGCTAAACATGATTTACAACCCAATCTCACACATAATTTTCACTTCAAAACTATAGACATAGCATTAAGAAAAACTAGTACACAATTACAATCGATCATAATCATATGGCCTATCTTATTCATAATCTGTTAACACATCCTCCCTATTCACATCATTACTATTTACCCATACTCATACCTAAATTACTTTCATAGCTCTATAAATTTCAACTAAACTTTCTCTTGCAATCTCAAGAAATCCTAAATTAACAATACTCAACCACCAAGTACTTCCATCAAAACCTATACTTTCCTAGCACAACAAATACCATCAATAACTCTTTTCGTACTTCAAGAAAACAATAATCCACCTTAACTAATAATCTTCTTCTCTAACTTCACTAAACTTACAAACAAGGGTATATCACTTCATTACTAATTCAATCATAAGCAAAAATTCAGCTATACATATTCAATAAATTGTCCTTACCACCATTCTTGCCACTACACTTCTAAACCCACAAGTTCAACTAACACAAGACTTTCAACTAAACGTTACTACTTCTATCACTACACAGAAACCCACACTTTCAACTAACACCAGAATAACAAGATAAACAACAAGTTGCTAGTGAATCTAAATAGGCCTCACACGACTTCACTAGACTTTGGTTTTGTGTTTTAATTAAGAAAATTATATGAATAACAAAGCAACTATGCTAGTGAATCGAAATAGGCCTCATACGGCTTCACTAGACTTTGATTTTTCACAAACATAATGATAACAAGATTATATAATACAAGAGATAGAAACTTGACACATAATATTCAACGATCTAAGAATACACCTTACTCTGTCTTAATTAAATAACTCATAAGAACGAGGGCATAACTTAAATTTAAAGGACTTATAACACACTAGAAGTCTCCTCTCAAGCCACTTTATGAAACTTCTAAAACTTCTGCCAGCAAATATAAGAGCATTATCTGGAGAGAAAATTGGAACTTGCTGAACATGTTACCTCAAGAACAGTACATAGATAGAGAAGTATAGATTATTATTATGGATTCTGAGGAGAAATTTGAAAGCATATCTGACTCAGGCTTAGTGCACGATTTCTACAGGCCTGATAAAGCACTTTAGTTTTCGAAACTCAAAAGTACTGATAGGACACTTTTGTAGCTCTCTTACAATTCTATAACTATCTATGGAGAATTAAACTCAACTGTTTCTGATACCTTGGAAATAAGGCAGAGATGGCCTAACTAGAGTAAGATAAGAATCTTTATAAGTTTCTTGGAGAACTTTTCTATAGCATGATTTAAGACTTGAAAGAATGGAGACATTTCCTAAAAGACCTGTAGCCTCTTGAAGAAAAGTACAGATGTCTTTGTACGTTCCGCAAGACTTTACTAGACACAACTTCATAGACACCCTAGTACACTTGAACTCTGTGCTCTGATACCAAGTTTGTAACGCCCTGAAATCGGATCCTGAGATGTCACACGGTGCTTAGGACTACAAGTGACCCCAAGCTAACCCTTCTACTGGCATAACTCATAAAAAATAGAACAAAAAGGATAAATCTATACAAATCTGTGGAAAATAACTATTTTCTGAATATGATAGATACAAAACTAAATTTACAAGATTACAACTCTGCTTTTACAGCCAAAACTAAAATGGAATACATCAACTTCTACTGATTGTCTATGAAGCCTCTATTAGTACTGACTGTAGGTAGCTGGGTCATGACTCCCGACTAACCTAACTCAATACGACTGAATAAAGAAAATGCAACACTTCTCGAACTATATAACTAACTCAAGCCCTTGAATCAAAAGGACTCATCACCTGTTGACTGGATGCCGCGAACTGACTGGATCTGAAGATATACACTATACCTTGTACCTACATTCTGAGAAAATGTAGCCTATATACGAATATGTGGGTCAGTACCATAGAAACATATCGAGCATATGGGGGTGCAATGCATATATAAAATAATATCTTAATATCATCACAGTTTATAAATTTATGCATGCTGATATAAATGACTCACTTAGCTCGAATTAAAATCATCATAATCATAAGAGAGTAAAACATATCGAGTGAAACATGTCAGTCATCATAATAAATCTCAATTCACTTCCATCTCGATTCCAAATCATCAAAGCAATCAAATCTCATAACAATTCTCTTTGGAATATATGTTCATTAAATCTTTCGAAAACAATGACTTTCTCAAACTCAGTTTTTCAAAAAAATATGTTTTCATCTCAGATAGAATAATAAGACTTTTCATATTACATAGGAGAATACACACACACATTGGGAGTCTCTTACAACCGATATAAATTATGTGAGCTACATGGAGTCCAACATCTAACCCATATTGAGGAGAGCTATCCTATCCTTACCATCGGAGTAAGACCTTAAATCATCAATCTAAACACTAGTGATCACTATATAAATCATCCTCAGGCTCACAACCTATGGGGGCACGTAGTTTTAGGAAAGTACCAATCCTGCTATACCTCCCGCTTGGTGCTAAAGACTACTCCCGGACTTAGCTCAGATATTTTCAAAAGAAAATCCATAAATAAACAATTCAACAATTCATAACGGGAGCCATCATGCTACCTTTTTATAATAATCAATAAAATTGGATTTTTTTTCTCATCTCGGGTTCAAATCAACCCCTTTTTACGACCAAAAGGTCAAAGCTTCATTATCATCTCAATTCATTCAAACACAAAGTGTTTATAACACATGATTTATAAAAAAAATGACAATCTCAATTAGAATTCAAAACTCATGTCTCAACATCATATGAAAATTTATCAAGGTTCAAGCTTTACATCATAAACATATATAACTTCCTTCAAAATCTGGAAATTTAGCCATAAGGCACAAAATATCATCATTATCATATAATTTCACTTCTAAAATATCAAAAACATCATAATCTAGTGATAATCAATATAGGATATAAATTCATGCTTCAAAATCATAGTAAAACATATAAAATGCATAACTTCGTAAAAGAAAGTATTTTTGGGTACAAGAATGAAAGGGTGTTCTTTTTGAAAAACCCCACATACCTTAAACTTGAAGCTTTGAATAACTTTTTGAATGACGTAATGCTATTCATGAACTTTTGGGTGTCACTCATAGCCTTCGTAATGGGGATTCCGAATATGTAAAAATTATAGAATTATAACGGTTGAATATCTAGCTATTGGGGTCTTTATGTTCAAACCCTAAAGGTTGTTCTTGGTTATTTTGAGAGAAAGTAAACTTATTTTGATATTGTGGGAGTTTAATCCCGTGTTATAGACATATATAGGGGTGTTTTTGGCACTTGGAAGTGAGGTATGCGGCGTACAACCCACGGCAGACCTTAAGGTGTGCGTCTCACACCTTATGGTAGACATTTAAGTGTGCCTCGCACTCCCAATCGCACACATTTGATTGGGCGGCGCATTGCCCATTTCACACCCTTATTATCTCTCACAAAAATGGGCATAACTCTTCGCTTGGGTATTGGATTTTTGCAAAATTGGTATCGCTGGAAAGATAATTCAATTATCTACAATTTGACAGGTCTTGGGATGAAAAATTCCATATATATTAAGAGATATTCAAGTTTAAAGTTGAACCTTGTAGAATCAAATGTCAAACTTTAGATGAATCAATTGGTCTTAGCTCAACCTTGTTCTATGTCATTGCTATAAATATTTTCCACCTCTAAACTACTCCATAGACTAGTATAATGATCATGAAACTTGTATTCACATGAGAATTGCTTGGATTAGAGCTTAGACACGCAGGAACAACGGTTAGAATTCTAGCACAAAAATACGGGGTATTACATATGGACTGGAAGGAAATGGGCTGATTTGGTCATTCTGTCTATGATGACCAAACTAAATCATGTTGATTACGAGTTTGATGCAAACCCATCACGAAGTCCATGTTCACTTCATCCCACTTCCAAGTAGGAGTAGTGAACTCCTTCATAGGACCACTAGGCTTCTGATGCTCTATCTTAACCTACTGACATGTAGAGCACTTAGCCACAAACTCTGCAATATCTCTCTTTATCCCACTCCACCAATAGATCTCCCAGTAATCGTGGTACATCTTTGTGGCCCCTGGATGAATAGAGTGGCGTGCACCATGTGCTTTTGTAAGAATTTGCTACCTTAAGTCATCTACACCTGGAAAACAGAGATGACCCTGACAGCGCAGAACACCATCTCCCTCTTGGGAGAAAATCTCTATTTTCTAATTCTGAACCGACTCTTTCAACTTGACAAAGCTGGGATCTCTATCTTGCTTTTCTTTCACCTTGGAAACTAAAGATGATTCTAAACTACTCTGAATCCATATATTGCCCTCTGAAGAATCGACTAAGCAAACGCCTAGTCTTGCAAGATAATGGACTTCCTGAGCTAACTTATTCTTACTGTCTTTGACATGAGCAACACTACCTATAGACAATCTACTAAGAGCGTCGGCCACTACGTTGGCGTAGCTCGAATGATAAAGGACACTCATGTCATAATCTTTTAAGAGCTCTAACCACCTTCTCTGATGAAGATTAAGATATTTTTGAGAAATACATACTGAAGGCTCTTATGATCCATGAACACACTACATGAACACCGTATAGATAATGCCTCCAAGTCTTCAAGGCAAATACTTCAGCGGCTAACTCAAGATCATGAGTAGGGTAATTCTTTTCATGGGGCTTAAGCTATCTGAAGGTGTAGGTTATGACCTTACCATGCTGTATGAGAACATAACCTAAACCCACTCTAGATGCATCACAATACACTATGAGCCCATATGAACCATCTGGTAACGCTAGAACTAGAGCTGAGGTGAGTCGAGTCTTTAACTCCTGAAAACTTTTATCGCAAGGATCTAGCCACTGGAACTTAACTTTCTTCTGAGTCAATCTGGACATAGGGGATGCAATAGAAGAAAATTCCTCAATAAACCACCAGTAATAGCCAGCCAAACCCAAGAAACTCCTAATATCTAATGGAGAGATAAGGTGAGGCCAGTTTCTTACTGCTTCAATCTTTTGAGAATCTACTCTAATGCCATCATCAGAAATGATATGACCAAGGAATGCTACTGACCTTAGAACAAACTCGCACTTACTAAATTTGGCGAATAGCTAATGATCTCTAAGAGTCTGAAGTACTGTTTTGAGATGGTCTACATGATCTCGCTCACTGCGAGAATAGACCAGAATATCATCTATGAAGTCTATGATGAACATGTCTAAGTACTGCTTGAACACACAGTTCATCAAGCCCATGAAATTAGCTGGGGAATTGGTAAGACCAAATGATATAACTAAGAATTTGAAGTGACCATACCAAGTATGGAAAGCTATTTTTGGAATGTCACATTCTCTGACTCTGAGCTGATGATAGCCGAATCTGAGATTTAGCAGGAGAAATAGATAGCACCATAAAGTTGGTCAAACAAGTCATCAATTTTGGGAAGAGGATACTTGTTCTTGACCGTGAATTTATTGAGTTGATAGTAATCAATGCATATTGCGTACGAATAAAACTGGTGCTCCCCATGGGGAAATGCTGGGTCTGATGAATCCCCTATCTAAAAGATCCTTCAACTTCTCTTTCAGTTATTTGAGTTCTATTGGTATTATTCTATATGGTGGAATAGAGATAGGCTGAGTATCTGGAAGAAGATCAATACCGAAGTCTATTTCCCTTTCAAGAGGAATTCCTAGAAGATCTTCGAGAAAAACATCTGAATATTCATTTACAACTGGAACTGCTTCAAGACTGGGAGTCTCGGAACTGAAATCCTTAACATGAACAAAATGATAGACACATCCTCTAGATATCATTTTCCATGCTCGAAGGAAGGAAATAAGTTAACCCCTGAAAGCGGATTCACTACTCTTCCACTCAAGAATGGGTTGATTCAAAAACTAAAATTGGACTATTTTATTTCTGCAGTCGACTGTGGCATAGCAAGAATGAAGCCAATCTATGCTAAAAATTACATCAAAATCAGTCATCTTTAATTTGACTAAGTCTGCTGAGGTGATTTTCTAAAACATCATAACCGGACAGTTCCTGTATACCCGTCTAACTATGATAGTTTTACCCATTGGGGTAGAGACTGAAAAGGGCTCTACTAGAATTTTGGGACTGACTCCAAAATCGACTGCTATAAAAGGAGTGACAAAAGACAAAGAAGCTCCTGGATCTAGCAAAGCATAACATGCATATGAAAGATCTGTGACGTACCAGTAACCACATCAGGAGAATTTTTTGATCTTGTTGGGACTGAAGAGCATATAGATGATTTGGGTGTTGCCACTAGTAGAACTGGAGGTGGCACCGTGCTGATTTAAGCGATCGGACTAAGTTGAGAAGCAATTCTATTGACCCTGAGGACCTGGCTGAGGACAGTCTCTGACTCTGTGGCCTGGTTTTCCACATTCAAAACAAATACCACTGCCAGCTCTACAAATACCCTGATGGTGATTACCCCAAGTCTGGCAAAGAGAATAGGTACGAGCACTGCTAAACGTGCCCTAGGACTTAGAGACTAGCGCTCTATCTTTGTTACCCTCTCTAAACTTAGGAACTGGAGCAATAGTTGAAGAAGAAGCTAGAACTGATAACTTAGGACAAAACTGAGAATGGTTTCCTCCTTCTGACTTAGGTTGAGCAAAGTTGAAACTACCTGTCTTTGCTCTCTTATTCTGCTTCTCTCTCATCTTAATCTTTTGCTCCTCTATCTGCTGAGCATGAGCTTATCTAAAGTCATGTCACTATTTAGCATGGCGGATAGCACTCATTAACCATGCTATCTTTACCCCTAAAACAAACTTACTTATCTTTGCCCTGCTATCTGCAACCACATGAGGGGCATATCTGGCTTATTGAGTAAACTTAAGAGAATACTCTTTCACTATCATATTGCCCTGCCTGAGGTTGATGAATTCTAGCACCTTAGCTTCTTTAAGCTCTAGGGGAAAGAATCTATCAAGGAACACTGAAGCAAACTCCTCTCACTCAACTAACTCTGCATCGTCTACCCTCTCTGACTTCCACTACTTGAACCAAGTATGGGCCACATCCTGCAATTACTATGCAACTAGATTAGCACTCTCACTATACGTAACCCCCATTATGTCTGTAACCTTCTGCACCTGATCTAGAAATTCTTGAGGGTCCTTGTCTGTCTTAGACCCAAGAAAGGATGGAGGATTCATTCGGGTGAAGTCCCGAATCCTGGCTGTAGCTAAATTGGCCACTTGTTTGGCCGAAATGACAGCTGGTAATTCATTCTGAGCAGCAACTGAATAAGCAAGAGTAGTGAATACAGCCCTAAACTCTGCATAAAAAACATGTTCATCCAAGGGATCTTCTTGGACAGGCTGGGTTTTTCTCTTGGGAGGTATGTTTTGAAATAAGGAGGAGAAATGGATTACACTGAGAGATTAGATTGAGATTATGCTCACTGACACGACATGAATACTGAAAGAAGGGAAAATATTCTTAAAACATCTTATAACCTCCTACACATAAATGTGGCGTGCAACACACCCATACGTAAGCTAGATGCGGCTTTCAGACTTCCTAGGACACTATTGAACCTTAGGCTCTGATACCAAGTTTGTAACACCCCAAATTTGGTTCTCGGATTTTGATGAAATTGGTATTGTTGGAAATCTAATTCAATTTCTCACATGATAAAAAGTGAAAATCTTAAAAATACCACATGTACAAAAGTGGATTCATCTTTCAAAGAAAGCTTCTGACATTCTTGAGATGATTTTAAGCTAGGAAAAGTATGGGGTATTACATGCCCCTCCTCTAACTGATTTGGGGTCCAACCTGTAACCCTAGTTAGAAGGGTGTCAATATCATGCCACGGGTAAGGACAAGTGTTGATTCAACCTCATCTGGCAGGTGCTCTGAACGAGAATGGTGGTACCCTCAACTGGCAGGTAGATCACCTTATCAACCCTCAACTGATGTCTCAACCAACGTTGGCTACGTAGTTCTGAAACATAAGGACTACTTCTAAGGAGTACACCCCCTACTGGCAGGTGAGCCCCCATCATTGGGTTCAGTCGGTGCTGAATCCTACTCCCAACTGAATAGATACTAGACTAAATTCTAAACTGTACTAGACTGGACTGAACTGTTACTGATCATACTGTATAACTGAACTACACTAATTTTACTGAACTGATCTGGACTAATTCTGAGTTCACTTAGTTTTTGCTAAGTTCTGTAAGTAACTGAATTTTATTAATCGTGACACTGATACTACTCTGTGACTGACCATGGTTCTAGACAAGCAGCTAAATTATCGGGTATTAAATACCCCTAGGACTCGATAGCATAAATTTAAAAAGACATGACATAATCTTTTGACATGATAACTAACTACTTAGTCATCATTCATTCTTTTGGGCATTTAGGCAAACACTTGCATGACATGAACTAGTATACATGCTAACATGATATAATTTCACTATTCAACTCACATGGACAATTCATCAAACACTTGTGGGGCATAACATATGCACATAATACTAAAGCAATATGTAGGCATCGTGATTCAATTCCAATTTCTTTATTCCAAGGGTTTCAGCATGAATTCACATAATAAATCACACATATCAATTAAATCTTCATGAATCTTGTAATAAATCATGAAATAGAAACCCCATTAAGTAATAATCATGAATACACTTTAATTCAAATCATGGAAATCATGAAATCACTCCCCATGAATTTTAAAAGTGTTTCTTGGACTCCAATGGTGGAAAGAACCCTTGGATGAACACTTCACATACCTTAGTTGGTGAATTATTGAAAATTAATGGTGAAATCTTGAGCCTTGAATTTGAAATTTATACTCCTAAGGTTTTTGTTCTTGAGTAATTTGTGAAAGAATGAATATATTTTGCTAAAAGAGGGCTAAATTTCGTTTTATGGGGGCTAAAGGTTGGGGAAAAAGACTTAATCAACCCTGAGGATGCAACAATTTTAATAACTATAAACTGAACTATCGATGCGCAAGCCGACGTGCCGCGTCGTTGGTATCGATGTGATAGCCAACGCGCCGCGTCGAGTCCATGTTGGTTCACTGAAATTTGATGATGGATCTGGGTAAAACATTTATTAATGCGAAAGTCGATGCGAGGCGTCAAGATCCTATTGATTCACTAGTTAAGGATTCCAAAGGTGCTTCAAACGACGTCCAAAAAATTCAAAACTTGCCCAGGAACACCTATTGACATTCCTAATCATGAATTAACTCGAATATCAATATTTAATGGATGTAAAGGTCACAAAATAAGATTGTTGACTTCCAAAGGGTAAAATAACACTAAGTCTGAATAATTAGTTAGAATTTTCTAAGTCTGGGACCCCTCTTAAGAAGCTTAAAGGACTGAATTAAGCTAAGAATTTTGTGGGGTCTTACACTACGGATTTCTTCACATATTTGAAAGTTGTACATCCTGAAAACTAATTCATACATCGATTAAGTGATGAACAATTATGAAGACATGTTTGGGAACACTTTAGGGGATCCTGAAGTCTAAAATGTCTCCTATTTGAATACCCGCATCATGAATGAAATATCTCCAGCCATCATATATTTTCCACCTGTTCTGATACCCACAGTAGGACACTTTAGCCTTATACACCCTTTTAGTACCACAATGAAGAATGGTTAATGACGTCGGGTCGCTGGTGAAGTACTGACTAACCTCTTGTGGTATCCACTAAAACAGGGGGTAAAAGATGGATGAATTAAATTTAAATAAATAAAAATTAAATTAAACTAACAAAAAGATGTAGAATCCTCATTGAAGAAAAAATGAAAAATTACCAATCCGACAAGATTCATTTATGATCTGGTCAATGTAATACTAAATTTTGGCTTGTAATCATTAGGGTAGCTGCGTAGTTGAATGAAAGTTGTCATTTTTTTAGGGGTCGAGGGAGAAGAATAAAGTTTTGGTTGAGTATTTGTTGTGTATTGTAGGAGATTGTTGATTAATAAAGGCTAAGGAAAGCAAATGGTTGTTACTCTGACAATTTGTATTCATAGAGGTGACCTAGAAAATTGTATTTGAAAGGCATTGTATTATTAGAGGTGACCTAGGAAATTGTATTTGAAAGGGTAGGCATTATTGCTCATACAAAAAAAACAATCAAAACAACATGCGTCGGGGAGTATCGAACACGCGACCTAGGGTGGGAATTATTGCTCATTACAAAAAAATCTATCAAAATAGCATGCGACGGGGAGTATCAAACACTCAACCCAAGGAGTATGCACTAGCCGTTTGGCCATATTTGCTACTAGAGCTTTCAATACATTGCATGCGGCATAATAATGTAACAATCACCGAGCTTATACTTTTGATCAACATAAATTCTTAGAATGAATGTATGTTATGGAATTTGTTGATTCGCAATTTTTAAATTT
The DNA here is from genome assembly GCF_002878395.1 of Capsicum annuum. NCBI lineage: Eukaryota > Viridiplantae > Streptophyta > Magnoliopsida > Solanales > Solanaceae > Capsicum > Capsicum annuum. The sequence continues at coordinate 55,618,295 of NC_061118.1, read as the reverse complement.
TAGGATACTATTGTTAAATAAACTCGTGACAAGATATTGTTGAATAATGAACGTAATAATGAATTTTGTCAATTCTAAATTTGTCAATATTATATGCAATAACTTTATTAAATTAACTCATGACTATTGATTATCGAATGAATGTACATAATAATGAATTGTGTCGATTCTCAGTTTGTCAACATTAAAGGCACTTACTTTATTAAATTAACTCATGACAAGGGATCATCGATGTATGTAATAATGAATTGCGTTGACTCTCAATTTCTCAACATTATATGCATAAACTTTATTAAATTAACTCATTATAAGGGATCGTTGAATGAATGTGCGTAATAATGAATTGCGTCGATTCTCAATTTGACAACATTATATGCATAAACTTAATTAAAGTAACTCGTGACAATAGATTAACGAATAAATGTACATAATAATGAATTCCATCAATTCTCAATTGGTCAACATTATATAAAATGACTTTATTAAATTAACTCATGACAATGGATCATCGAACGAATGTACTTAATAATGTATTGCATCGATTCTCAATTTATCAATATTATATGCATAAACTTCATTAAATCAACTCGTGATAAGGGATCGTCGAATGAATGTATGTAATAATAATGAATTGCATCGATTCTCAATTTATCAACATTATAGGCATAAACTTCATTAAATTAACTTGTGATAAGGGATTGTTGAACGAATGTACGTAATAATGAATTACATTGATTCTCAATTGGTCAACACTATATGAAATAACTTTATTAAATTAACTCGTGATGATGGATTGTCGAATGATGTACGTAATAATGAATTGCGTCGATTCTCAATTGGTAACATTATATAAAATAACTTTATGAAATTAACTCATGATAAGGGATCGTCGAATGAATTTACGCAATAATGAATTGTGTCATTCTCAATTTGTCAACATTATATGCATAAACTTCATTAAATTAACTCGTGACAATGGATTGTTGAATGAATGTACGTAATAATGAATTCCGTCGATTCTCAATTGGTCAACACTATATGAAATAACTTTATTAAATTAACTTGTGACAATGGATCATTTAATGAATGTATGTAATAATGAATTGCGTCGATTCTGAATTTATCAACATTATATGCATAAACTTCATTAAATAGACTCGTGATTAGGGATCGTCAAATTAATGTACGTAATAATAAATTGCGTCGATTCTTAATTTGACAACATTATATGCATAAACTTTATTAAACAACTCGTGACAATGGATTGTCAAATGAATGTACGTAATAATGAATTCTGTTGATTCTCAATTGGTCAACATTATATGAAATAACTTTATTAAATTAACTCGTGACAATGGATCGTCGAATGAATGTACGTAATAATGAATTGCGTCAATTCTCAATTCATCAACATTATATGCATAAACTTCATTAAATTAACGTGATAAGGATCATCGAATGGATGTACGTAATAATAAATTACGTCATTCTCAATTTGTCAACATTATATGCATAAACTTCATTAAATTAACTCAGGACAATGGATTGTTGAATTGATGTATCTAATAATGAATTTCGACGATTCTCAATTAGTCAACAGTATATGAAATAACTTTATTAAATTAACCCGTACAATGGATCGTCGAATGAATGTACGTAATAATGAATTGTGTCGATTCTCAATTTATCAACATTATATGCATAAACTTCATTAAATTAACTCGTGATAAGGGATCTTCAAATGAATGTACGTAATAATGAATTGTGTCGATTCTCAATTTGATAAAATTATATGCATAAACTTTATTAAATTAACTCGTGACAATGGACTGTCGAATGAATGTACTTAATAATGAATTTCGTTGATTCTAAATTGGTCAACATTATATGAAATAACTTTTTTAAATTAACTCGTGACAATGGATCGTTGAATGAATGTAAGTAATAATGAATTACATCAATTTTCAATTTATCAACATTATATGCATAAACTTCATTAAATTAACTCGTGATAAGGATCATTGAATGAATGTACGTAACAATAAATTGTGTCATTCTCAATTTGTCAATATTATATTCATAAACTTATTAAATTAACTCGTGATAAGGAATCGTCGAATGAATGTACGTAATAATGAATTGCGTGGATTCTCAATTTGACAACATTATATCTATAAACTTCATTAAATCAACTCATGATAATGGATTGTCGAATGAATGTACATAATAATGAATTTCATCAATTCTCAATTGGTCAACATTTTTTGAAATAACTTTATTAAATTAACTCGTGATAATGAACTGTCGAATGAATGTACGTAATAATGAATTGTGTCGATTCTCAATTTATCAATATTATATGTATAAACTTCATTAAATTAACTCGTTATAAGGGATCATCGAATGAATGTACGAAATAATGAATTGCGTCGATTCTCAATTTATCAACATTATAGGCATAAACTTCATTAAATTAACTTGTGATAAGGGATTGTTGAACGAATGTACGTAATAATGAATTACATTGATTCTCAATTGGTCAACACTATATGATATAACTTTATTAAATTAACTCGTAACAATGGATTGTCAAATGAATGTACGTAATAGTGAATTGCATCGATTCTCAATTTATCACCATTATATGCATAAACCTCATTCCGTTGATTCTCAATTTGTCAACATAATATGCATAAACTTCATTAAATTAACTCGTGACAATGGACTTTCGAATGAATGTACGTAATAATGAATTTCGTTGATTGTCAATTGGTCAAAATTATATGAAATAACTATATTAAATTAGGTCGTGACAATGGATCATTAAATGAATGTACGTAATAATGAATTGCATCGATTCTTAATTTATCAGCGTTCTATGAAATAACTTTATTAAATTAACTCATGACAATGGGTTGTCACATGAATGTAAGTAATAATTAATTGCATTGAATCTCAATTTGTGAACATTATATGAAGTAACCTTGTTAAATTAACACGTGACAATGGTTTATGGAATAAATGTACGTACTAATGAATTCCGTCGATTCTCAATTGGTCAACATTATATGAAATAAATTTATTAATAAACTCGTGACAGTGGATCGTTGAATGAATGTACATAATATTGAAGTGTGTCGACTCTCAATTTGTCAACATTATATGTGTAAACTTCATTAAATTAACTCGTGATAAGGGATCATCGAATGGTACGTAGTAATGAATTGGGTCGATTCTTTTGACAAAATTATATGCATAAACTTTATTAAATTAACTTGTGACAATACATTGTCGAATGAATGTACATAATAATGAATATCGTCAATTCTCAATTGGTCAATATTATATGAACTAACTTTATCAAATTAACTTGTGACAATGGATTGTCAAATGAATGTACATAATAATAAATTAACTCGTGATAAGGAATCGTTGAATGAATGTACATAATAATGAATTCTGTCGATTGTCAATTGGTCAACATTATATGGAATAACTTTATTAAATTAACTCATGACAATGGATTGTCGAATGAATGTACATAATATTGAATTGTGTCGATTCTCAATTGGTCAACATTATATGAAATAACTTTATGGAATTAACTCGTGATAAGGGATCGTCGAATGAATGTACGAAATAATAAACTGCGTCAATTCTTAATTTGTCAGCATTATATGAAATAAATTTATTAAATTAACTCATGACAATGGATTGTCACATGAATGTAAGTAATAATGAACTACGTTGAATCTCAATTTGTCAATATTATATGAAGTAACCTTATTAAATTAAGTTGTGACAATGGTTTGTGGAATGAATGTGTACTAATGAACTGTGTTGAATCTCAATTTTTCAATATAATATGACGTAACCTTATTAACTTAACTCATGACAATAGATTGTTTAATGAATTTACGTAATTATAAAGTGTGTCGACTTTCAATTTGTCAACATTATATGTACTAACTTTATTAAACAAAGACCTGACAGTGGATTGTTGAATGAATGTACGTTATAATGAGTTGTGTTCATTCTCAATTTGTGGACATTATATGAAAAAATCTTATTAAATTAACACGAAAAAATGCGAGTTGTAATAGGATTTAAAATCAATTTGTAAGGAAAAGAAAATGGTGAGGTAATTGAACTAGAATCCATAATATTGACACTTTTTGTAATGACCATCGGTAATATTCAACCTGTGTTTGTGTCATGCATAGTTGACTAAGGAGATATGGCTTCCTACTCAATGAACTGTAACTCTATCAAAACCAAGGTAGTCTAGGCAGGGCTAGGCTATAAAGGGGTCAAATCGTCTGCACTATTGCATGCATTGGCTCGTGACGAGGGATTGTTAAATGAATGTACTTATAATGAATTGCGTCTAAACTAACTCGTGTCAATGAATTGTTGAATGAATGTATGTAATAAGTATCATTCTACCACACGGTATATTTTCCTTTACAGAATTTTTGTTTTGATCAATTTAAGTATGGGTTTGGCCATGAAATTTTTCTTTTTTAAAATATTTCAAACCATTGGAAAAAATTATCAAGACGGTGTTTGTACACCAAAATTAATTTAAGATGTAGGGTATTTAGGTCAAATATGGTAAATTGACATCGTGCAATGCAATATGCGATTTACAATACGGTTGAAAATCAATTTGTAAAGAAAAGAAATTGGTTAGGTAACCCAACTGGAATCAATAATATTGATTGCTTAGTAATGTTATGACAGTCGTTAATATCCAATTTGTGTTTGTTCCATGCACAGTCGACTAAGGTGATGAACTATAATTATATCCATACGTAGGTAGTCTAGGCAATGCTAGGGTAAAGAGGAGCCAAATTGTTCACATTATTACATGCATCACTCTACATGCATTTACTGAGAGCAATCAAATCAGATAGATTAATGGGCAATCAGTCAGTGATTGTCCTTTTTTGGTCGTAAATTTTTCAACTTTAAACCTACTGCAACATTAAACGAAATAAAACCAACTTGAAAATTTATAGTCTGTTAAAACTCAATCTAGAAAATATTTATGAAAGGTATAGCTGAACATTTTAATCCAGTTATTATTGAACGTTCTAAAAAATGACTATGAAAATACATAATTTTAGACTGACCGAAGTATTGGGTGGTTTAAGACTTGTGATCTAACAATAGGTATGAGATATGACATGCTTCACTCAATATTCACATCAAATTAATGATTTTGCATAAAAAAAAGGAGCTATGCAATCCTGCACATCTACTTTACTTACTTTTTCGATCACTCATGACATGGGGTGGAGTATTGACTTCTTATTAAGGGGATTCATCAGTTCAACTAGGCTGTCAACTTATTGACTGTTCCAAAATGTTAAAGCGGATTGAATTTAATTGTCAAAAAAAATCCATGCATCTAAGTGACGTCTTTTTTAAGGTTTTTTTAGTGGTTTGTAACTCCATATTTTATTATTCAGTTTGTCATCATTTACAATGTATCAAGCCTCTCAAACATCCAATGCAACCAACAAGCCTTATTTTTTATGTTATTATAGTAATTCAGCTGTCTTGAGGAAGTCATGCACCAATTCAAATCCAGGTCGGCTCTTTAACTGTGCGGTTGGCCAGGTTGGTGGTTTTATTTACCGTATTGTAATTATTTTATTTTGTTAAAATGTAATCTAATTCTTGTAATTTATTACAGTATAATGGTGGTTTCTCTTCTTTTGAATGGCTCAACAAAAACAAAAGTTGATTTTCGTCGAAGAAAAAGAGAATACCTTTAAAAATTTGTTGTATGTTATGGTGTTTGCGTTATTTTTTTGGAAATTTATATCGGGTATGTACTAAAACTGGGAAAAAATGTATTTTCTCCTAAACTCTTTAACGATTATGTAAGGTTATTGTTAGTAATCAACTATGGGATCCGTCTACAATTTCAAAAGTTTGCTCCATTAATCTAGTACAGGTAAATCAGTTTGCACTCTAAAAATATATCTATTACTATTTAATATTTAATAAATTAAAAGGTACTCTATAATATTAAGCATTCCAAAAAACCAATTCACACAAAACCAATAAATATAAGAAGATGTCAAAGTGTGACTGATTCATTAAGAGAGGGAAAGTCGCGGGAAAGTGTTTAATTGTTGCATGATGAATTGAGAATTTTACTATCTCCAATTGTAAAATTTTGGTCAGGAGCGGGAAACTCTTCAAAGTTTTTGTGATTATAGTAAAATTTGGGCAACTAAAACTTGGAGGGAAAACCACAAACTTTTAAAAAAAAATTTGACCATCTAAAAAGGGTTAACTTGCTACTACTATATAAAGGTGTCGTTCCTTGTGATGGTGTTTAACTTGTTACTAATATCCAAAGTTCTGATAGTCTTTACTTGAAAAGGGTATGAGTTGGCATAATTCTATTTTTAGGCTTCTTGTGTTATCTTTCTTTATATTAAAATAACGACATTTCCTGTTTAATTTTTGTTTTGCAGACTTAAAATGGAGATTGAAAAGATACGTTTTCAAGTTGAATATTTAAAGCAAAGAATTAAAAGTCTACCAGATCTTGAAGAATTTGATAAAAAATTGTTGATATTGTCCGACCAAATTCAAACATTAGATAGAATGTTAAGGGTTTACTCAGTCGTATGGGCTGCAATGCTGATGGATGTCTATGGGCTGCAATGCTGATGGATGTCTTACTCCTCCATCATCACCCCCTCCTTAATTAATAATGGATGGTAAGTGCTAAGGTTATTTTGATCAGCTTTGGCTGATACAGATATAATTTTAACTTATCGACCCATTGTCCAACGCTAATTGGATTATTTTTGTTCTGATATATTCACTGTGATTTACGCTTACCAAATTATTTGAATCAAAAATATGTTTATTAGAACAAAGTAGCATAACAATGGAAACATTTTCTACTAGCAATATTCAATCTCATAAAATACTTATGCCATGACCCTGACAAAATTTAAACAAACATAAAAACAGACGAAATAAAACTAAGATAACTAAATAAAACATGAAAATTCACCACAAACCGTCTTAACTATCCCCGCCGTCGATTTCATCCATGTGCTGAAATAAATTCTGCCTCATGTTACCAGTTGCCATCGAAGTTCATCATTTTCTACTCTGAGAGCATCCATAATTCCCCTCAAAAGTTCCATGTCTCTTATAAGACTTATTACAAACTCACGAACCCGGACTGGACGATGGTTATATGGTTGGCCATTTGCATGACCCATTGGTTGCCTGTTACCATAATTGTTGATGCCCAAATTGTTCATTGTTTTCAAAGACTATTTCTGTTCTTGAAATTTTTTTTATGATGAATATTGAAGTGTTAGGGTTGTGTTATATAGCATCAAACCTTTGAAATCCAAAGGACACCATCTAAAAATTGCATCCATTGAACGTGACTCTTCATTTTTTAGAAATCTGAAATGTCTTTGACAAATAGTGAACGTGACTCTTCATTTTTGTGAAAAAAATTGAACTGTCTGTGGCAATTATTGAACATGACTTTCATTAGGGTTAAGTAATTTTCAAGTCCGATAATTATTGTTAATTATTCGTTATTTATTGTGTAAAGTCGTGAAAATTATAGAGTTTAACTTACATCCACCGTCAGGGTAAGTTTTATTTTACACAAGCCGTAAGTTTAAAAGGTAATAGGCAATTATTACATGGGATCAGTGATTACTTACTCTTTTTGTTTGTCCACTACTTGCTATTGATCTCGCCTAAGCTTATTATTTCAATAAAAAAAAATTATTGCCCTAATGTTGGTCATAAAAAAAATCTACTTGCATTAGTTTTCTATAATGAATTACAATCGCACGCCACATTTAAAAGATGTATTATTTTCCATCTTAATTTATTTGATGATGTTTGAATTATGAGGATAAACTGAGTTAACATTTTATAATATTTTATTATATGCTCCTAATTGATTTTAATATGTATCCAGTTAAAATGTTAAAACAAAATCAACAAAGTTGAAGAAACATAATACAAAATAAGTGATTACGCTATCGGTGGATTATTAGTTAAACTCAAAATTATAGATTAAAAAAAGTAATCAGAATACAAAATAAGTTACATAGTTTGTTGCTGAATGAAAAAAATGGCTTTTAGTCAACATAACAAAATTTAAAAAAAAATAAAATAGAAAAAGCAAAATTAGGATAACTAAACTAAACATGACATATCACCAAAGTCCATCGTTCCAATCCCCGCCATCTATTTCACCAGTGTACTGAAATAACCTCTGCCTGATGTAACGTATTTCTCGTTGAATTCCATTATTTTCTTGACTGAGAGTATCCATAAGTCCCCTCAAATATTCCATGTCTTTTCTAAGATCAGCAACTTCAAGGTTCGCGTATGATACCCTGGCAACAGCAAATTCTGTGATTGTTGGTCGACGATGGTTATGTGGTTGGCCATTTGCATGATCGTTTGAATGATTGTTTGCGCGAGAATTGTCCATTTTTTTCCAAAGATTATTTAAGTTCTTGAAAACTTTTATTGAATGATAAGGAAAATTGATGATTCTGGCTTATGTTACATTGCATCAAACTCATGAAACCCAAAGGTCACTTTGTGAAAGTTGCATCCAATGAACATGACTCTTTGATTTGCTAAATTAAATTTGAAACGTCTTTTATAATTATGAATGCGATGATTCAGTTTTATTTTGTTAAATAGTTTGAAATGTCAGTGACAATTAGTGATCATGTCGCTTCGTTTTGGCAAATTAACTTGAAATATCTTTGACAATTATTGAAGATAACTCGATATTTTGGTTAACTAATTTGAATGTCTTTGATAAATAGTAGTTACCATTTTGTTTGAACGTATGTCTTGTTAATATGATTCGTAAATACTTAAAATTGTGCATTTTTTCATTGATTAGTCAAGAAACATTACCTTCAAGAAGCTTCTACACAGACCATACTTTACTTTATTTGGTTTTGGGGGGTGGGACGGAACAAATACCAAGCTGCTTTTGTTGCACCATTCTCTAAATTCTACATGCAGCTGCTTCAATATGCCTGAACATCGCTTCTTGCTTGTCGCCAAAGCTATCCACGCAGCGCGTTAACACTTCCATATCCACTCCCATTTCGTTAACCTGAGTGTACAATAATTGAAGTAGATTAATTACAACATACCTATATTAAGGTAGGGCATGCGAAGGGTGAGATCCATGTGGGTTGTTGGGTTGGTTACTCATTTTCACCTACAATTTCATAACAAAATTAAAAACTAAGAAGAAAGATGGTAATAGAAAAATGAATGGACGTGTGATCTTGTAACGACCCGAGACTACCCCCTAGTCGTTACACGGTGCTTACGATTTTGAGAGACCACAAGCTAACCCATGAGCTGGTACCTGCTGTGAGAACTGAATAATATAATCATGAATACTAAAATGACTAAAATATGTATGCTTTGGTCAAACAACACTAAGACTGAATAACTGAGCTGGAACTATAACTGAGAAAATAGCTGAGACTGTGGGAGGTGTCATCTAATCGACATAACCCAATCTGAGCTAATTGGGGTACAACCTATAACCCCAGTTGGAAGGATGTTAATACCGTGCCACGGGTACTAACAATGGTTGTGTGGATCCACTAAACAGATATAATGTCCAAAGGACTAAGGGTGTCAAGCCTGAACTGACGGGTGACCCCTGTGAGATAGTCAAGCCTAATCTGATAGGTGACTACTCATATCCTATGCTGGCAATGTTGTTTTGGAGTATAGAGACTACTACTAACGACTCTTCCTATCTGACGGGGAAGCCACTATCCCTACACTCGCTCGGTGCTAAATCCTACTCCCAACTGAAAGACACTGAGATACTAGACTGTTCTAATTTGAATAATTGATATCTGACTATTCTGATAATGCTTATAATATAATTTGAAGACTATTCTGTAATGTACTGAGGCTAGACTAAATAAACAGCTATGTTTTTCGGGTATTTAATACCCCCAGGACTCAAAACAACAATATTGAAAAGACACTAAAGCTTGAAGACCAAAATATGAAAGCTCTTATTAGATAAATCACTCTTGTAGGCATTTTATCAAACATTTGTAGTTCATGGTTTAAAATAATCATAGGAATATCATGGAATTTGTAGGAATAGCACAAATTCATCTTAATAGCATTAAATCATGGTTTAATTCAGTAAATAATAACATTAAAACATGGAAGATTGAATAATCAATAATACATGGAGATTTAGGGATGAAATCATAATTTAAAACACAATAACTTGAAAAGATCACAATTTTATAACTTAAAAGGGTTTCTTGAACTCCATGGATGCAAAGGATCCATGGATGAACATCTAACATACCTGGGATAGTGAATTTGGAAAGACTGATGGAGAGTTCTTGAGAATTGGCCTTGAATTTGAAAGCAAGGGTTTATTGTTCTTGAAAGAGGGATTTTTTATTGTGATAGGAATTGAAATAATTATGACTACTTAGGATGTTTAGAGATTAAATTCCATGTTTTAGGTTAATTAGGGATGTGGAAAAAGACCCAAATACCCCTGAACAAATTTAAAAATGGAAGCTGAAAACTGACCATCCCAATTTTTGGCCTTAGCGCGATGCGCTACTATCGTGCCAAGTCACTGGAAAAGGGACAACTAGGACCTGGACAACGACCATGATGCTCCACCATCGTGGTAAGCTTGTGGATTCCAATTTGTCTATCTCCGTGATGCACCATGATCGCGGAGGCCCACTGGAAATTGATAAATAGGAAATTGGCCTGCTCCGCGATGCGCCATGATCGCAGAGTCACATTAGAAATTGACAATTGTTATTTGGACTATCTATGTAATGTGCTAAGGGTTAAAATAATGGTGTTTACAATTGAAACTTAAAATCATCATAACTTCTTACTCGATTATCAAATTTTGGCGAATTTTATATCGTTCAAAAGTTAGCTAAATTTCCTATGCAATGGCAGGCTCTAAACTGAAAAATAATAAGTTTTTCAAAAATTTCATATACGAATACTCAAGTATTAGGACTTAGATTATTCTAGGAAAATATAGAGTGTTACAGTATCTCCCCCTTGGGATTATTTATCCCCGAATGAAACTGGTTAAGCTGAGGGAACTGATAGACTAAGCTTACACATTGAATATGCATGTTTGATGAATGGAATGCATGACTGAACTGATTCATGAAGGCACAACTGACATGAATATGATGTGCGGCTAAAACTGAGCATGACAGAGAAAAGAAAATCTTAAGTAGATTGGTACCTTATACTGAATCTGGATTTACGGAGAAAAGATGAGGGTTCTTGGTTCACATATCTGCCTCTGCTTCCCAAGTGGCTCCCTCAACAGATTGATTTTGCCAAATAACTTGGACAAAGGGAACTTCTTTGTTCCTTAGTCTGCGAACTTGATGATCAAGAATTTAGGACTTCGTCAAACGAAAGACTGTTTTGAATATCTACACTTTCTAAGGGAACAACTACAGCTGGATCACCAATGCACTTTTTCAACAATGAGACATGGAACACTGGGTATACTGAGGCTAAATCTGAAGGTAACTCAAGCTCATAGGCTACATTTCCAAAACGACTGAGAATTCTGATGGGACTGACATATCGGGGACTGAGTGTCCCTTTCTTGCTGAATCTCTTCACTCCCTTCATGGGAGAGATTTTTAAGTATACAAATTCACTAACGTCAAACTCTAGATCATTTCTCCTCACATTCGCATACGATTTCTGTTGGCTCTGGGCAGCTCTAAGCCTCTCTCTGATCAACTGAACCTTTTCTAATGCATAAAACACCAAGGAAAGCCCTACTACTGCAGCCTCACCTACTTTAAACCAACCAATTTGAGATATATATCTCCTACCATAGAGATCCTTAAAAGGAGCCATACAAATACTGGAATGATAGCTATTATTGTATGCAAATTCAATCAAAGAAAAATGGTCATCCCAACTACCCTTGAAATCAACAACGCATGCTCTCAGCATATCCTTAAGAATCTGAATGGTCCTTTCTGCTTGATCGTCTATATGAGGGTGGAAGGTTGTACTGAGGTAGACTTGGGTACCAAGACCCTTTTGGAATGCTTTCCATAAGTAAGAGGTAAATTAAGTACCTCTATCTGAAATAATCGATAAGGGAACAACATGCAACCTAAGCAACTCTCTGAGATAGAGATTGGCATAGTCCTCAGCTGAATAAGAGGTATAGATTGGTAAGAAATGAGCTGATTTGGTCATCCTATCTATGGTAACTCAAATAGAGTCATGTTGATGGCGGGTATGAGGCAAACCTATCACAAAGTCCATGTCTACTTCCTCCTATTTCCATATGGGATTACCAAACTCCTGCATGGACCCACTAGGTTTCTGGTGCTCAACCTTAACTTGCTGACATGTAGAGCACTTAGCTACAAACTCTGAAATATCTCTCTTCATCCTTCTCCACTAATAGATCTCCTACAAATTGCAATACATCTTAGTGGCCCCTAATGAATAGAGTAAAGTGCCCCATGCACTTCTGCAATAATTTATTTCCTCAAATCATGTACACCAGGCACACATAATCTACCTTGACAATGCAAAACACTATCTCCCCCTTGGGAGAAAACCTACACTTTCTGATCTCTGATTTGATTATTTTAATTTAACTAGACTGGGATCTCTATCCTGCTTTTCCTTTACCTCAGAGACTAGAGATGACTCTGAGCTACTCTACACCCATACACTACCTTCTGTTAAAACAAGTAAACAGATACCTAGTCAGGAAAGCTAATGAACTTCCTGAGCTAAATTCTTCTTACCATCCTCAACATGAGCTATACTACCTATAGATATTCTACTGAGAGCATCAGCCACTACATTGGCCTTTATTGGATGATACAAAACACTCATGTCATAATCTTTCAATAATTCTAACCATCTTCTCTAATGCAAATTCAAATCTTTCTGAGATAACATATACTGAAGGCTTTTGTGATCTGTGAACACATCTATATACACCCCATACAAGTAATGCCTCCAAATCTTTAAGGCAAGCACTACAGCTGCTAGCTCAAGATCATGAGTTGAATAATTCTTCTCATGAGGCTTAGGCTATCTGGAGGTGTAGTCTATGACGTTACCTCTCTGCATGAGGACACAACCCAAGCCTACTCTGGATGCATCACAGTACACAACAAAACCATCTAAACCATCTGGTAGCTTTAAAACTGGGGCTGAAGTAAGTCAAGTCTTCAACTCCAAAAAACTCTTCTCGCATGAATCTGACCACTGAAACCTAACTTTCTTTTGAGTCAATCTGGACATAAGGGATGTAACAGAAGAAAACCCTTTAACAAACCAATGGTAATAGCCAGCTAAACCCAAGAAACTCTTGATATCTAATGGAGAGATGGGTCTAGGCTAGTTTCTCACCACTTCAGTCTTTTAAGGATCAACTCTAATGCTATCACTAAAAATAATATGACCAAGGAATGCTACTGATCTTAGCTAGAATTCACACTTACTAAATTTTGCGAACAACTAATGAGCTCTAAAAGTCTGAAGCACTATGCTGAGATGGTCTGCATGATTGCTTTCGCTACAAGAATATACAAGAATGTCATCAATGAAGACTATGACAAACATGTCCAAGTACTGCTTGCACACTTGGTTTATGAAGTCTATAAAGGCTACTGGGGCATTTGTAAGCCAAAGGACATGACTAGAAATTCAAAGTGACCATATCGAGTTCGAAAAGCTATTTTTTGAAATGTCACATTCTCTAACACTAAGCTGATTATAGCTTGATCTAAGGTCTATCTTGAAAAAGTAAATGGAACCCTGAAGTTGGTCAAACAAGTCATCAATTCTAGGAAGTGGATATTTATTCTTGACTGTGACCTTGCTCAACTGACGGTAGTCTATGCATATTCTAATAGAACCGTCTTTCTTATGCACTAATAGAACAGGTCTGATTAATTCCTTATCTAAGAGATCCTTCAACTGTTCTTTTAGTTTTTTGAGTTCAGATAGATATAGGCTGAGTATCTGAGAGAATTTATATTCTGAAGTCGATTTCCCATTTAGGAAGAGCTCCTGGAAGATCTTCAGGAAATACATCTGAGAATTCATTTACTACTGAGACTGACTCAAGAGTAGGAGTTTCTGAGTTAGAGTCTTTGACTCGTACAAGATGATAGACACATCCCTTGGATATCATCTTTATGGCTCTAAGGTAAGAAATCAACTGACCCCTAAGAATTGTAGTACAACCCCTTCATTCAAGGACTGGTTCATTTGGGAACTGAAAATGAATTATTCTATTTCTACAGTCAACTGAGGCATAGCATGAGTGGAGCCAATCTATTTAGAGAATGGTGTCAAAATCCATCATCTCTAACTTCACGAGATCAACTAGAGTAACTTTTTGAGATATTGTGATTGGATAATTTCTGTATACCTATCTGGCTATAATGGAAATGCCCACTGGGGTAGACACTGAAAAGGGCTCTACTAGATTTTCGAGACTTACTCTGAAATTGACAGCTATATATGGAGTTACAAAAGAAAGAGATGCTCCAGGGTCTAGTAAAGCATAAATATATAAGTGAAAGACCTGCTACGTACCAGTAACTATGTAAGGAGAATTTTCCTGATCTTGGTGAGATTGAAGAGCATTTAATTTTTTTGAACGCTGACCATTGGTAGCATTGGAAGAGGTACCCTACTGAGTTGGGCGGCTGGATGGAACTGATGGCTGATGGGACTGGCCCTGTTGGCATGCATCCCAACCTTTCTGAGCAACTACCTAATACTCTCAAATCTGATGGTCTGGTTTGACACACCCAAAGCACACATCACAACCTACTCTACACTCACCGATGGTGTCTATCACACTTCTGACAAAAAGACCTAGGACTTAGAGATTGGTGCCCTATCCCTATTGTCGTTTTTGAATTTGGGTACTAAGGCATAGGCTGAAGAAAGTACTGGGGATGAAGACCTCTAATGAAACTGAGGACGGTTACCACCTTCTGACTTTGGCTGATTAAAATTAAAACTATCCAACCTAGCTCTCTTGTTTCCTCTCTCTTTTTCCTTAATGTTCTACTCCTCTATCTATTGATGATAGACCATCAGCCTAGATAAATCCATCTTACTAATCAGCATTGTGGTCCTACACTCCTTGATCACACTATCAGACATGCCAAACATAAACTAACTCATCTTAGACTTGCTGTCAGCTACCATTAAGGAGTATATCTAGATAATTGAGTAAACTTAAGAGAATACACCCTCACACTCATGCTGCCTTTCCTTAAATTAATAAATTCTAACACCTTGGCCTCTCTCAACTCTAATGGAAAGAATCTATCCAAGAAAACCGTGGAAAACTCTTCCCATTTTATAGGCCCTGAATCAACACCTCTATCAACTTTCCACTGCTTAAACCAAGTATGGGCTATTTCCTGCAATTGATATGCAGCCAACTTGGTACTCTTACTAGACATCACCCCCATAGCATCTGTTACCTTCTGAACCATATCTAAGAATTCCTGTGGATCCTCTTTATACTTAAACCCCGTAAAGGAAGGAGGATTCATTCGGGTGAAATCCTAAATTCTGGTTGTAGAAGTATTGGCCACTGGGTTGGCTAAAACAATATCTGGTCATTCATTTTGTGTTGCTACAGTGTTTTCTAGAGTAGTGAATGCAGCCCTTGAATTCTGCATAAGAGACATGCTCATCCAAAGAATTTGCCTCGACGGTCTGAGGGGCCAGTTGAGTTCCTATTCTTCTTTTGTTCTTTTTAGGAGACATGTGCTATAAATGGAAGGAAGAAATGGATTAGACGGGGAGTTTAACTTCAGTTCATGCTCACTCATATGACATGAATACTGAAAGAAGGGAAACTTTTCCTAAACGCCTTTAGCCTCTCGTCCATAAGTGTGGTGCGTTATACACTCATGCGCAAGACTCTAATCAACGTGGATTTCAGACTTCCAAGGATACTTTAAAACCTTAGGCTCTGATACCAAGTTTGTAACGACTCGAGACTACCCCCTAGTTGTTACACGGTGCTTACATTTCTGAGAGACCACAAGTTAACCCATGAGCTGGTACCTACTGTGAGCACTAAGTAATATAATCATGAATATGGAAGAATAACTGAATTTAAAACTGAAATATGAGTCTATAGAAATAACTTACTGAATCTGAAAAAATAATGATAAACTGGATAACTAACTGCAATATCTGAATACTGAATAATTGACTCTAATGTCTAAAAAGCCTCTAAAACTGACTGACTAAATATGAGTTGATGGGACAGTAACTAACTCTAACTAACTACTAACTAAGACATGTAATAAAGTAAGTCTGTCCTCAAAGTATGAGGACTCACCACTACTACTGCTGAGGATCTAATAAGTCTAATTACAAGCTGAGAACTAAGCGTCAGAACCTATGATATAATACATCATAGCGCAAAAGAAAAGGTATGCGATCAGTACTTTGAATGTACTATTATGCTAAATGAGGTAGGTTGATATGCATGGTTTTATGAACAAAACTAATAGTTTATTGGATATGCATGTAAAGCATGGATTACTAAGTAAAGAGCATGGAATCTGTAGATACTGATAATGCATAGAAATCTGTAAATACTGAGGATGCATGACCAAGCATATAACATGAATTGAGTAAAATCTGTAAACTAAAATACTGCAAAGACTAAAATCTGTATGCTTTAGTCAAACAACACTAAGACTGAATAACTGAGCTGGAATTGTAATTGAGACTATATCTAAGACTGTGGGAGGTATCATCTAATCTGTATGCCCTAATCTAAGCTAATTGGGGTACAACCTATAACCCCAGTTGAAAGGGTGTTAATACCGTTCCACGGGTATTAACAATGGTTGTGTGGATCCACTAAATTGATATAATGTCTAAAGGACTAAGGGTGTCAAGCCTGAACTGACGGGTGACCCCTGGGAGATAGTCAAGCCTAACCTGACGGGTGACTACTCATATACTATGCTGGCTATATAGTTCTAGAGTATAGGGACTAATACTAATGACTCTACGTATCTGGTGAGGAAGCTGCCATCCCTACACTTGCTCGGTGCTAAATCCTACTCCCAACTAAAAGACACTGAGATACTAGACTGTTCTGAGTTGAATAACTAATATCTGACTATTCTGATAATGCTCATAATATAATCTGAAGACTATTCTGTAATGTAATGAGGATAGACTAAATAAAAGCTATTTTTTTTGGGTATTCAATACCCCCATGACTCAAAACAACAATACTGAAAAGACACTAAAGCTTGAAGACCAAAACATGAAGGCTCTTATTAGATAAATCACTCTTGTAGGCATTTTATCAAACACTTGTAGTTCATGGTTTAAAACAATCATAGGAATGTCATGGAATTTGTAGGAATAGCATGAATTCATCATAATAGCATTAAATCATGGTTTAATTCAGTAAATAATAACATTAAAACATGGAAGATTGAATAATCAATAATACATGGATATTTATGGATGAAATCATAATTTAAAACACAATAACTTGAAAAGATCATAATTTCATAATTTAAAAGGGTTGTTTGGACTCTATGGATAAAATGGATCCATGGATGAATATCTAACATACCTAGGATAGCGCATTTGGAAAGATTGATGGAGAATTCTTGAGAATTGACCTTGAATTTGAAAGCTAGGGCTTTTTGTTCTTGAAAGAAGGATTTTTTATTGTGAGAGGAATTGAAATAATGATGACTACTTCGGTTGTTTAGGGGTTAAATTTCATGTTTTAGGTTAGTTAGGGCTGTGGAAAAAGACCCAAATACCCCAAAACAAATTTAAAAACGAAAGCTGAAAACTGATCATCTCGATTTTTGGCCTAGGCGCGATGTGCCACTATCACACCAAGCCACTGGAAAAGGGACAACTAGGACCTGGACAACCACCTCGATGCGCCACCATCGTGGTAAGCCTGTGGATACCAAATTGGCCATCTCCGCGACGCACCATGATCGCAGAGACCCACTGGAAATCGACAAATGGGAAATTCGCTTACTCCACAATGCACCATGATCGCAGAGTCACACTGGAAATCAAAAATTGTCATTTGGACTGTCTACGCGATGCGCTAAGAGTTAAAATTACGATATTTATGACTGAAACTTAAAATTGCCATAACTTCTTACTCGGTTATCGAATTTAGGTAAATTTTATATCGTTGAAAAGCTAACTAAATTTTCTATGCAATGGCAGGCTATAAACTAAAAAATAATGAGTGTTTCAAAAAATTCATATATAAATACTTATATATTGGGACTTAGATTATGCTAGGAAAATACGGGGTGTTACAGATCTGTTCTAACCTTATTTTATGTTCTATTGTATGATGCTGCTAGGATTATGTTTATTTTGTGTTATATCATACTAAAAACACTCAATTTATTGAAAAGAATTATCACAGGAAAGTAACCTTTGCCTTTTGCTGACACTATTGACAGTCAACTTGTATAAACATCGCACTTAAAATTCTTTGCAATATTTAAAGTGTAAATTTTGTCTCTAAACTTAACTTACGGTGGAAATTAACGACAAATATTTGAAATTAAATTAAATTTCTTACGCATTCGTCTGTTACATTATAGTTGTAGATCGAAAAATGAGTTACTTCCACGGTATATCACTTCAAATATTAAAGTATGCAACCGAAGTAACATGTCACTAACATAACTCACTATAATCATTGTCGCAGAACTACACATATAGTACTATCATATGAAAATCAATGGAAGAGGGTTAAATCTGTATAAGGGTTTTATTATCGAAGAAATGTATTCCCTCGGTCCCATTTTATTTGTCTAAAATTTGCATTTTTTAATTGTTACTTGTCATTTTACCAAGTTAATGTGGGACTAGTACAATGAGACAGCCGGAGTAATAGAGAATAGAAGAATTTTAATCCATGTTATTCTTCTTTGACCGTTGCTCTAATAAATGGGAGATATATTACTACAGTATAACTAAGTAAGAAGTATTTGAAATGAAATTTAAATTAGAGTGGTGTAACTTTGGTGCATCGTCGATGTATTTACAACTTGCACCATCTTGTAACTTTTATCTGTTGTAGTAGGTCTTCCATTTTTTTTACCTGATAAATGGATAAACTGCTACAACAGGTAAAATTTACGTGATTGGTGTAGGAAAAAAATACATAGACCATGCACCAAAATTAAATTCGTAAAATTATTGCATAAATACGCAATGGGGTAGAGATATTAAGCATCAAGGATGTTATATTATATTATTATCTAAGCATAATTTTTTTAAAAAAATTTACCACCAACTTCTTAACCACCAAACCATTTATAATTGCAAACTTGTTAATTACTACTCTACCATACTATGCGAAGTGAGGCTATTATTACATTGGGTTCCGTATCATATGAAAGATTTTAGATAAATTTTGGAAGAACTTGGAATAGTGACTCGAAAGGATGGATGCAGTTCTATTCTATTAGGCATGCGTGACACTCTTTAATGGTGTCTTGGAAAATGGCAAGGTTGCCTATCCAAAGCAAAAGCAATGATGCCATAGCCATCGGTTGAAAAAAAGGTCCCTTCGTTTAAGTCATGCATGCAGCTCCATTAAAAACTCTAACCTAATTTGTTTGGCTGGGAAAAGAAATTGACGGTTGAACTTCGAATTAGAATTATTGTTTATAGATATGAATATATATTGAAGTTGTTATTTAATTGTCGTGTAAAAAATATAACCACTATAAGTGAAACATAATTTAATTTTTTACCAAAAAAAAAATTAATTTCCCTATAGTGAAGTTGTATTTATGGGACAAACCCTATTTTTCACTCACTAAAGTGGAAGTAATAAGTTTTTGGTGCATCAATCATTTCCAACGTTTCAAAGGGTTGTACCCCATCACATGGATGCAACTATTTATAAATGGTCTTTTACTTGGACAAAGACCTATTTAAATGACATTAACATTAGCACAAAACTAGTCTTTACACATTCCAGAACTCCCAAACTTATATTTTTCATTTAGTGTAATCTTGTTTAATCAAGAAAGAATTGAAAAGGTTAATTGTTCAACTACCAAACGCTTATCTTCTCTCCATTATGTGATGAAGTTAAATATTTTACTATGGATTATTATCATCTCTTCTTCATTAATCTAGCTTTTTTTGGTTTGTACAGAAATGGAATAAAAAATCAGCAAGAAGTATGATAATGCACTGATGGAGAAGCCGACGAACGATCGTTTAGTTGATCTACACTTTCTTTTCATCGACCTTGTCTTTAAGATGGACGTGATACTGACCCAGAAAGATCAACTTCATTAAAAAATAGATAGTTTGGAGGCGTTGTTGAGGGCAACAGCCCGTGCTTCAGTCCTTGATGACAATGATATCATCCCCCCATCACTCCCCTAGTAAAGTGGGTATCTTAGCACCCTACGCCCATCATGGAATAGTTAGTAGTTTTTGTGTGGTTTTATTTTGACAAGTTAATGACTAATAAAATTGTTGTGTTGCAGTTGCAATGTTATGGTTGTTTAATTTCATTTTGTTTGACAAGTATATTCCAAATATAGTAAAAATTTTCATTATACGCACATTAATGCTTAAGTATATGGTTCCGTTAAGTAAATTCATAATACTTTGAAATCACAGATCGAACAAAAAATACTTTTCAATTCGTTGGCCAAAGAAAAATGAGGCAGAATATACATACATCCATTTTTTTAATTAAGACGAGTGACAAGTCTACAATTTAGGGTTTATGTACATGACCCTATTAAGTCGTAGGAGGAAAATGGTGATATTTTCAAACGGTTTGGGTGAAACCTATACTTTGCAATATGGAGGAAAGTGGTCAACAAAATTTGAATAGAAATCTAATTTGCTAGTGCTATTTAAAAACAATCTCGCTTTCATTTCAAATGTATCAGTCTATTTTTTTATCATCTTCTTAAGGAGATTTACCTGAGGTATGTACTGACATTAATATATTCTATTTTCCCCACCTTTGCTGCCCTATCACAATAACTCATCATCAAATTTATTAGCTTACTAGTTTTGAAATGGACGTTGTCGATCTGATATGCACGAGCCTAGAAGAATTAGAGGAAAGAGTTGAAGCTCTACCAGATCATGAAGAAATTAAAGAAAAATTAATCGAATTCACACATTAGACAATTTTCTTCACTGTTTACTTGTGCGTTTGGGCAAGATAATAAATGATTGCTATAATTTGAAGATTAATGAAGTTATTGCTTTTATCTTATTAGAACATGTTCTTTAATTTTCCCCACTTCATTGCCAAACATCAAATCACACTGTTAGAAACAAAGGGTCCAGTAGGTTAGGTACAGTCAGTCGCCATATTTCCCTACTAACCCTTAATCTTCCATTGAAATCTGATTTAGTACTTAACTAAATTAATTTAGTCATCTCTATCAGCAAGCATTTAGTTTAGGTAATAAATACTTGCGATTTACACAAGTCAGGCATGCTATAGGGGAGGCTCATCATTAATGAATGTCAATATTTTTTTGTTCAACAAAATAAATCGTCAACTAAAAAATTAAACACAAATGGTTGTGCCTTTAATATGGTCTTTGGGTGTTTTGAAATTACTTGATTATATAAAACATCAACTTTCTAAGTTAGTGGTTGGGCATGATAAATTTAAAATAACTTTATTTTATGTTCATGTCCACTAAATTTACATTCTAATTTATCACAATAACTTTAAAACAACTCTAATTTATATGCATGAACAAACACAATTGCAACTTCAACTATATCCCCAACTTCTAATTTATCACTGTCAAACACGTACTACAATTGCCTCAACTCAACTATCCCTTATCTACTATATAAATAGGGATCACCATTGCACTAAACCACTACATTCTCCTCAGCAGTTGTAGAGAACTCTTTCTCGGAAAAAAAACTTTCTTCCCAACAAACATAACCCTATACGTGAGTTGAAGTAATTTATTTTTTCTTCTCCTAACATGTCAAGTGTTAAACTGGCTTCCTTTTCTTGTAAACTTTGTATTCTTTTTATTTTTCATTAATAATTGAGGGATATTATTTGAGACATTATTTTTTCATATCGCATGTCTGATTTAGATTTAAGTTTTGCATTCTAAATATTATTTGGGTAATATTTTATTCATATTGCATGACTAATTTAGATTTTAGTTTTGCAATTTTTTTATTATGTGCTAAAGTTTTTGTTCATCTATTATGTAGCAATGGCAGATCCAGTATGGGACGCGGTTGTGTTGATTAATGCGGTCAAGGATCTATAGAGGACAGTGCATAATTTACGCTGGGAGTTGGCCGCCACTATAGCAAGGCTGATTAGGGAGATGCGTAGAATTATGGTTCATCTGCCCAATGGACCTCTGGAAGATAACTATAATAATAATAATAATAATAATAATAATAATAATAATAATAATAATAATAGTAATAATAATAATAATTAAGCACGTGTTTTTTTAAAAAATAATATGACGTTTTATATAGTACTTTTTATCTAGTAGTTTTTGTTGTATGTAGTATTATATAATTATTTTTGTCAGTTGTAGTTTGGGTACCCCTGTTTTGCTTTTATTAATGAAGAATATCTATATTTTCTCCTACTAATTATAGTTTTTATTTTAAACTCACCCAGGCAGAGTAGTATTACTTTGCTTCCGCAAAATCACTAAAGTATAAAAACTCACGATATAAATTGGGTTTCAATGTTATGAGAGTTAGTTTATATTGTATTAGTTTAGGCTTTTGAAAATTAATGCAATTTTCAGTCTTCTGAGTGGCACTAGCTATTTGTTAGTCGAACGATGTTTAATAATGCCCGGAAGAGACTCTTCCAATGGAAAAGGGTTTCCTAAATAACAATCGTACTTTCAATAGCTTAGTTTGTTGATAAAAAAAAGCTAACATTTCACTATCACAAAATATTATTCCTCCATTTCATTAAAATTACAAATATCGTATTTTAATGAATAACTCATCTTTTAATTTAGAGATAATACAACGAAACCCCCTCAAACTTGTCGCCAAAACTTACTTTAGACCTTAAACTAATCGGGCAATTATATACCCCCTTAACAAGTTTCAAGTGAATTAATTTCCACACAAATTATTGATGTGGCAAATTAAAAAAAAATAGCGAGTGAATGGTCTAAAAAATGTGGGACCCACCTTTTAAATTTTACAAATTCTCTTTATATATATATATATATATATATATATATATATATAGAGAGAGAGAGAGAGAGAGAGAGAGAGAGAAAATCTTCATCAATTCTTCATCTTCTTCAACCCCTCCCCCCCAAACACATCGTTATGGTCGAGAACTTTTAACTGAAGGAGTTAATCTTCTTCACTTCTTCACTTTTTCACTTCTTCATCTTCTTCAACCCCGCCCCCTCGTCCCCCTTCCTCCCAACACATTGTTATGGTCGAGACTTTCTAACTGAAGGAGTTAGAATTAAAGGTTGAAATAATTATTTAATGGAGGAAAAATCTTAAATTGATGTCTTTATTGTTGTTAATTCTTTGGTGGTGTTAATGGAGAAAATGGAAAAAAAATAGAGCAGAGTGGCATTTTCGTGGCATGGGTGGAGTTGGAAGGGGAGAAATAATGATATTAAGGGGGGATTTGGGACCAAAAGTACCTTTGTTGAGAAGTGCAGGGAGAAGAAAAGTGATGAAGAGCTTAATAATGATTGCCATTAGGGAAAATATTTTTTGGTGATGATGTAGAACTAAAATGCTGCCTCTTCCGTATATGAAGAGTAATTTATAGAGAAATGTACTTGTATTTGTGAAAATGCAGGGGGTGGTGTAGTAATTTGTGAAATGGAAGGTGGTCCTCATCTCCGGCGAGAATGGTGATGGTAGAAGAAAGTGTTGTGAATTGAGATGTTTTGAGAATTTGGGGATGTTGAAGTATTTGGTGAAATGGAGATTGGACCATCCTCCTCAGTGGCGGCGTCAATGGCGGCAACGGTGTTTATGGTAGTGGTGATCGGAGAAGATGAAGAAGATGGGCTATGGGTCGGGAGGGTGAACTAGCATGGGGTGGGGGTTATTTTCCTTTTTTTTAACTAAATTATTAAATAACATTTTTAAAAAAAATTATGATGTGGTGATGACATGGCGTTGATATGGCGCTGATGTGGGCGCGAATGCAACGCACTCTCTCTTGTGAGACTGTTAGTATAATTATATGGTGGAAATTAATTCACTTTAAAGTTGTTAAGAGGGGTAAATAATTTCCCAATTAGTTTAGGGTCTAAAGTAAGTTTTGGCGATAAGTTTGAGGGTGTTTCGATGTATTATCTCTTTAATTTATTAACATAACTCAAAAATATTTTCTTTAGTGGCACATATAGAGACACAACGGAATTTTGACTAAAATGAAAATAAGGAGAACATTCAAAGAATTTACATTGGAAAGATAAGAATGCAATTCAAAATAAGGATTCAAAGAATTTGCATTGAAAAGATAAGAATTTAATTAAACCTTGGTCGTTGAAAAGACTTCATCAGCATTGAATATCAATTTCAAGTGGGTGAGTTCTATTTAAAAGTTCTCTAGTGTTAAATAATACTTAAGTGTTTCTTAACTAATTTTGATAAGTTCAATGGTAAAAATAAATCACAATTGTTAGTTATTCATTCAATACTTGCTAATATGTTGCAACACTAACCTATTATTTTACTTATTACCAGGACAAAATTGATAGGATTTATGTGAAACTAGTGGATATTAACGGCTAGTTGGATGGTCTTCGCCAAGAATTGTCTGCACATATCGATGTGATTCAAGAGAAACTTAGACTGCTGAAAAGCTACCATGTGGCGTTGGATGTCCAAGTCCATGCTTTGCATACTAGGATGAGTGTTATATTTGTACGATTAGGCATTAATCCTGATGTTCCATTTTCCCCACCTTCGGCGGCTCCTTCAATGCCTACTTCATCACCCTCTCCATCCACATCGTTACCACACCAACCCCCCCTAGATTTCCCTGTCTCGATGATGTATTAGTTGTTTTTCATTCGTAATTGTTGTTTAAATGAATGAAATCCTTGATGTAGTCTATTGTTGAATGTATTTCTAACATTTTACTATGATGATGTTCTTTTCTACGCAATTGTTAGACGTATTCCTTAACAAATAAAGCACCTAGGTTTCAAATCTAACTTTAAAAGCAAAATCATTCCATGCAAAGACTTCACATAACTCTAAAACATGTGTAATATGATAGGGATGGTAAAATAGCATGTACATTGAGATCACCACCTTATATTAGGCCCTATATAAAGGTTTCCTACAACATCTATATCTCATTATCTTATCCTAAGCCGTTTGTGATACTAGATTTCTGAGCTTCTCTAAAAATTCTTGGCCATTTCTCACACTTCTATCTACATCTTCAACTACAGTGGATTGAACCCCCACAAGTTCCACGACAAAGACTCTACAGCTAACCACATCTCCTAAAGTCCGGGAGAAGCTATACTCGAAAAAAAAGATCAATCCAATGTCTTGGAAGATGAGATGACCAAAATCTTCAAACTCCTCATGGACAAGGATAAAGATGAATGGATCGAGTTTTTCCTATTTTATGAACCAAGGCCCCTAACAAAGGCCTTTGACATCTACCAGAAGGTCCTGACGGAAGACCGTCTGTAGTACATGGTGGGGGAGGTGGGGTGGTGTAGGGGGTTGGGGTGGTTGTGTTTGGTGTTATTACTTGTTACTTTTCTTCCTAGTGGGTGAACAATTAACAGGTGGTTTACTTCATTAAATGTGTTATTTCTTCTCTTCTACTTGTTAAATATTGTTTCTTTGTGTAATTAATGCTCCTGCCTTTGAAGGTTCCTTTATTTTCACTCTATGATTTATAGTGGGGCTAACGTTGGTTAAAGTTATGCATTGAACATTATGTCCTGATTCGTTTAGAGCCACTCATTAATCTAGGAAACATAGTTGAGACCTAATTCATGAGATGTTCGAGTGTTAAGTAATAAACAAACAATAGCATGTAGCATTTTAATTTAATTTAATTAAATAAAATAAAAACATTTTTATTACATACATGTCAATACTCCTATAACACACAAAGCCACGACTACTCAACATTACAACTATTAATAAATTGAGAAGTATTATATACAACATAATTAAATTCACAAGTTCAAATTTAGAAATTTCTTTAATTTATGTTATAGAATTACCAATCCAAAAAAAAATTGCTCTAATCATGCTCTTTGTCATTTACCATGTTGTTTTCAAGTTAATTTTTACCAAGGTTGTCATGTGAATTTGTGTCATTCATGCAAAATTTAGATTTGCAGGCTCCTTCATCAAACTTATGAAGGGCAACTTGGACGGGTTTAAATGTCAAATCCGTCTTAATGGACATACACAGTGATAGATTTTGACAAAGCTAGCTATAGGGTCATCATTTTGACCTACCATAGCCGAATTAATTGTATGAAGTACTCACTCAACTACTACCTCTTAAATCTCACTATTTGTATTTTATTGAGTAAATATTTACTACACAGATTTTATTCGGTCTAATTGATAATATGTAATGTTGCAGTATATTTATATGATCATTTTAATTATGGATCAGCCTAGTCATATCATCACTTTTCACTACGGACTCATTTAGCAAGATCCATTCCGCATAAGAAAAGTTGCA
The DNA here is from genome assembly GCF_002878395.1 of Capsicum annuum. Taxonomy (NCBI): domain Eukaryota; kingdom Viridiplantae; phylum Streptophyta; class Magnoliopsida; order Solanales; family Solanaceae; genus Capsicum; species Capsicum annuum. The sequence continues at coordinate 55,591,456 of NC_061118.1, read as the reverse complement.
TGGAAGATTGAGTTATTTTAGGTCGCTTCATTTTAATGTATTTGCATTGAAAAAGACATGTAATAAAGTCACTGTGATTTTGGAGGGGTAGGCATCATGAAATAGGGTCCTCAATGCTTCCCACTAATCACACAACAACTTGCAATTTCTAGTTTTTTTAAGAAAAAAGATACATACTATTAGTTTTCTTTATACCGATTCCGTCCGGTCCAATTGGAAAATGTGTAATGGTGTGGAATATTATATGATCATTTTTTTCTACGCAGTCATTTACCATGTTGATTTTCGAGCAATTCAACCAAAATTGAGATTATGCAAGCTCCTTGCTCAAACTTGAGAAGAGCAACTAGGACGGGTTTATTTGTCACATCCGTCATGATGGCCTTACAAAGTGATGGATTTTGACAAGAAACAGATAGGTTATCATTATGACCTACCAAGTTAACTGTATCCAACTACTCTTTCAACTACTACCTCTTTAACTTTAACTTTTAAGTTACTTTTTCTTATGAATTTTTATTAAGGTCCAATAGAACATATGAAACGATGTACTATATTTATAGGATCATTTTAATTAGTTTCATAATGAAAGATTATGACATCAACTCATCACGGCATTGTTTATACAGAAAATATAGTAATATTGGTTATTAATGTATTGTTAAGCACCACTAAATCAAAAATAAAATGGTTGTTCGGTGCTTTGGCTTTGGTGTGAAATCTAAGCACCTTCATGATCCCTCGATGGATGTGAGTTTGATTCTCACTTGCAACAAACTTTTTTATTAAAGGAAGTGAGCACCCACAATCTCCCTCGTTCCTGAGGAAACTATTCCCGACTGAACTAAGAAGAGATAGTTGGAAGATTGAGTTGTTTTGGGTCACTTCAACATTATTGAAATGCCATTTGCATAGTTAAAATTATGACAAGAAGTCATTTTCCTTTATAGGTTAGACATCATGATATAGGTTCATCAATACTTCCAACTACTCACTCAACGATTTGCGATTTCAAGTCAGGATATTTATTTTTAAAGGTTAATTTTAATGTGCCGATATCATTCGATTCTAATCAGATTTTGTTTGTTATAGTGGGTGTATTATCCATATATTATATACCTACTTTCGTATACCTAATTTTACCTATTCTACATCGACTTTACTGGGTGCTGGAGCACCACACAAATTGGATGTAGGTCAACATTAATGCATTTGCATAGTTAAAATTATGACAACAAGTCATTGTGATTTTTTAGGGTAGGCATCATAAAATAGGCTCGTCAATCCTTCTAACTACTCACTCAATGATTTGTGATTTTAGGTCACCATATTATTAAAGGTTAATTTTCATTGTGCCAATATCGTTTCCAATAGAAAATATGTGACAATATGACCCATATTTTTGTATCATCTTTACTACGAAATCATTTAGCAGGCGGGTTTTTATTTCAAAATTTTCCAAGGTCATAAGGTGTATTTTGTCATTCATGCAACAGTGACTGATTTCAATGGCGGACACAGGATTTAAGGATAGCAGGTGCTTACAAATTTTTTAAATTGACGAAAGATTCAAAAATTAACCTCAATGAGGTTCGGACCCTGGGCATTCCTACAAGTGGATTAACCTAGAATCAACTTAAATGCCAATTCAACCAATCGGTTTTTATTATAGTGGTTGTTTATATATATTATATAGCTATTTTCGTATATTTTGTATGTTATTTAACCTATTACGCATCGACTTTACTGGTGTCGGAGCAGTGAGCACCACACAAATTGGATGTAGGTCTGCACCTGACTAATTAAGAAGTGATGGTTAGAAGATTGAGTTGTTTTGGGTCACTTCAACATTAATGCATTTGCATAGTTAAAATTATGACAACAAGTCATTCTCATTTATAGGGTAGACATCAAGATATAGGATCGTCAATCCTTTCAACTACTCACTCAACGATTTACGATTTTAGGTCACCATATTATTAAAGGTTAATTTTTATTGTGCTGATATCATTCCATTCCAATAGAAAATACATGACGATGTGACCCATATTTTTATATAACATCCGAACATGATTTATTAAGTTCAACAACTACAATTGTACTATATTATCAATCATAGATCTCAATTATACCGTGTGATTCATATATTTACTGGCAAACATATGAACAAACCACGTAAATAAAGCACATTTACTGACTATACTAAATGTACACTCGTTTAAATGGTTGTTAATGCATGTCAAGCCGTCTATATATGTGTTCAACATCACATACCAAATCATTCATTTGTAATCCTTAAATAATAACAAAGGTAAATTAATTTGCAACATGGACAGAACACCCGTTAGAGGATCAACTTTCCTAGGCGGTTGTGATTCCCCTAGTGTTCTAGAAAAACTTTATAAAGAATGCAAAGGAAAATGCGAAGTACTTGAGGATGATCTCACTGATCTCATTAAGCGTTTGTTCACGTAGAAAGGAGGCATGTATGTTGAAAATCTCTTGCTTAACGAACAAGACCCCTTGACTAAATCTTTTGACATCTATCAGAAGATAGTTCATGAATACCGCCTGGCTTACTTCCTTAGAAGAAAAACCGATGCTGCTGAACCATAGCATTCAGGAGGGGCCAACCAAGGTGAGACAAGCAATGTAGCTTCACGAACTAGACCAACAAAGAGATCGTGTTCTAGGGTTCTACTTCTTTAGGTAGTTTAGCCGCATCATTTTGTATTTTTTGAAGTATTGCGAATCAAAGATTTTTTTAATTGAAATGTAAATGCAATGTGCAATCTCCTTACTGATGCTAATGTTGCGAAAAACAAATAATTTATAATTACTAATGACCGCAAGATATTACAAAATACATCGTCCAAATGCCTAGGCTTTGGTAATTACAATACATGAAAATAAAATAAGACAGACATACTTAAAAAAATGTTAGGTTAGCTTCCCAATTAGTTGCTACTGTTACACCTAATTCCCCGATAAATTTTTTAGTTCCAACGTTTACTATTTCAAATTAAGAAAGATTTATAATTAAAACCAAATACTGCATTAAGACATTCAATCAAAACCCAAAACAAAATAGTAACACCAAAAAAGAAAATAACATGCTTTGATACTAATTTTCGTAAAAGTAATGATTAGCATGCAAAGAGGAGGTTTCAACTACACAGAATATGTCAGTGCTGCTTAAGTTGAAGGACGAAGGAAGTCATCTTGATCCTTACGATATCGATCAAACGTTTCCTTTTGTATCACCTCAATCCTCTATTCCATAGCATTTACCCAAATCATCATGAACTCTAGACGGTCCTGCAACTTTCTAATTTGTTTATCTAGCTTAGCCATTGCTTTGAATAGTTGTTCAGTATCACGTTGAATGCCATCAGAACTTTCTTCAATAGGCTACATGTAAATTCATAAAATAATTGGTAGGGTTAAACATACATGCAAAAAATGGTAGGAATACAACAATTGATGGTAGTTTCAACTCATGCCTTCATATCTTCAACAACTGGAACTACAATAAATTTCTTCTTCGAATTGATATGGTTAACTACATCGTTCCTATGTGGTCACACAATTTAAATAAAGGGGAAAGATGTAAACTATCAATGTTAGAGTTAATGTGCACGCCTAACCAATTGGTAGATTGTCTTGACAAGTCAAACATTACTTTACAAGTTACAATTAACTTTAATTTTTACTGGAAAGTAAATGTTTACATACCAGATAAGATTTAAGTTACCTAATGTATGTTTAATGTTCTAACTTTTCACTCGTTAAGTACTCTTTCATAAAAATCCAATCATCCGCAGAAAATATTAGTTGTCTTAATAATCATTCGGGCTTTCGCATTAGAATGGAGGGGAATAATTTTATTCCGATGTTAAAAAATAAAATATAAAAATTATATCATTTTATGACAACTTGAACAAGATCTACAGGTAGTTTAGGGTCCAATGCATAGGGTCCGTTGAGGTTAGGTGAGTGACATTTTTCCAAGAGTGGAAAAATAATCTGATTTAGGATTGGAAATTGTTCAAAGTCATTTTCAATATTTTAATCTTACACTCATCTTAAAATAGCTCAAACATTAGCATTAATTTTATTCTGTTCTTCCAAATTAAAAAATAAATATTAATTAATTGACATGAAATAATCAAATCACTTGTATAAATATGGACAACCATTGAAGCAACCATTCCTTATACAAGTAAAGGTAAACGAACTGTATAACATGTCACATATTCCTACAATTTCCAACATTCAAAGCTCGCCAAAAATGTCTTCCTACCAATCGGCCTCTTCCAACGCCCGATTCTCTTCTAATTCTCAACAAAGTTATGAGGAACTTCGCCTACTTCTTGCATTGTACTCTCAGCTTCATTACATCAAAATAAAGTTTGATGCCTTAACTTGATACATGGAGAGTTTTGAGCATAAGCAGGATGCCATGATCAAGATCATTGGGAAAATATTGGACGAAATTATGATGCCGCCTCCAAGATCCTCTCATCCACCTCCAACATCCTCCAACGCACCCAGCACCGTAGAGGAAAAAAATGTTGTAAAGAAAATATTAATGTTTTAATGTTATTTTTACTTTCTAGTTTTAATGAAATGTATGCTTATGTTTCAGCTTTATTGACTCATTACTTTAAATACACGATAAGTCATTTATCCCATCCATGGAGGAAGATCATGTAACTTCAAATATAAATATTGATAAATATAAACCAAAATGTGTCTAAAAGGTATGAATTCGCAAGAACAATGAAAATGAAAACCAAATGTTTCTAAAACGCATGAATTTAAAATGCAACACATGATTTAAAAAAGGCCAAACCCATCAATAGGCACTCAAACTTGTTGCGAAAATTCACTTAGACCCCTAAACTAAGGCATGTTCCTATCAGACCCCTAAAGCCCAGAATTTTGTTCCAATTGGACATTTTTTTCCTAAGTGGCACTGCGCGTGCAGTGCCATCATGGGAGGCGCGTGAGGAGCATTATCTTTACTAATTTACAAATAAAAAGTTGCCAAGTGGCATTGAGGTCCCCAAAAATTTTTTAATAACAAATTTTCTTTTTTTTTAAACACTAAAGGCCCCAAAAAGAATTATAGGGCCCCAATTTATTTTTTTTAATAAAACTAAATTTAAAAAAAATAGTTTTTTATTTTCATCTTTTAAAAAAATTTATAATTTCTTTTTAATAATTAGTTTTTTATTTTTATTTTTTAAATAATTTTATAATTATTTTGTCATAATTTGGATCCTCAATGCCATTTTTTATTTTCATTTTAAAAAGTTTTATAATTTTATATAATAATTAATTTTTTATTTTCTAAATAATTTTTTAATAATTTCTTTCATTTTTTAAAAAATTTTATAATATATTTTGAATAATTAATTTTTTATTTTTATTTTTAAATAATTTTATATTTATTTCTTCATAATGTATATCCTAAACGCCAATTTTTATTTTTATTTTTAAAAAAGTTTATTTTTTTAATAATTATTTTTATTAATTTATATCATTTTATAAAAAATTTAATATTTTTTCTAAATAATCAGTTTTTTGATTTTATTTTCCAAATAATTTTATAATTATTTTTTCACAATCATTTATTATTTTAATTTAAAAATGTTTTATAATTTTTTTTAATACTTAATTTTTTATTTTTTAAATAATTTTTTAATAATTTATTTCATTTTCAAAAAAAAATTATAATTTATTTTCTATAATAGGTTTTTTATTTTTATTTTTAAAATAATTTTAAAATTATTTCATAATTTGGATCCTCAACGCCATTTTTTATTTTCATTCCAAAAAGTTTTATAAATTTTTTAATAATTAATTTTTTAGTTTTAAAATAATTTTTTAATAATTTATTTCATTTTTTTAAAAATTTATAATTTTTTTCAATAATTATATTTAATGTTTATTTTTCAAATAATTTTATTAATATTTTTTCATAATTTGGATCCCCAATGCGATTTTTAATTTTCATTTTAAAAATTTTTATAATTTTTTTAATAATAAGTTTTTAATAATTTATTTCATTTTTCAAAAAATTTTATAATTTCTTTTTAATACTTAGTTTTTTATTTTTATTTTTTAAATAATTTTCTGATTATTTTTCATAATTTGGATCCTCAATGCAATTTTTTATATTCATTTTAAAAAAATTTATAATTTTTTTTAATATTTAAATTTTTATTTTTAAATAATGTTTTAACAATTTATTTCATTTTTTAAAAATTTTTATAATTTTTTTTAAATAATTATCTTTTTATTTTTATTTTTTAAATAATTTTATAATTATTTTTTCATAAATTTGATCCTCAATGCCTTTTCTTATTTACATTTTAAAAAGTTTTATAATTTTTTTAATAATTAATTTTTTTAATAACTTATTTTATTTTTAATAATAAATTATAATTTTTTTAAATAATAAGTTTTTATTTTTATTTTTTAAATAATTTTATAAAAAAAATTCATAATTTATATCCTCAATGCCATTTTTTATTTTCATTTTATAAATAATTTTATAATTTTTTTAATAATTAATTTTTTAAAAAAAATATTTTTTAAATTATTTGATTTCATTTTTATAATTTTTTAAAAATAATCAGTTTTTTATTTTTATTTGTTAAAATAATTTTAGAATTTTTTTAATAATTTCCTCAATGCCATTTTTATATATGTTTTTTAAAAAAATTATAATTAATTTTTAATAATTATTGGACCTACAATGCCATGTGTCGCCTTCCAATTAGATCGTTTTGCCATGTCATCACGTGTGTGCAACACACACTTTGACCTTTTTGGTGATAGGGAAAAAAATGCCCAATTGAAACCAAATTGAGAGGTTTAGGGGTTTAATAGGTACAAGCCTTAGTTTAGGGGGCCTAAGTGAATTTTAGGGACAAGTTTGAGGGGCTATCGATGGGTTTGGCCATTTAAAAAATGAATGAATTAATGTTTTTGGTTTGCCCAAGCACGCCTACCCAATGATATTACAGAAAAAAATTGTTAAACCGACAGTCGTCTACAGTGACTACTAAGAAGAAAACAAAATGAAGAGTCATTCAACTATAAATGTCTGATGAATACCCTCAAAGATATGTCCATCTAGTTGACAACAAATGTTTGAATTATCAACAAATCAACTAGAGCAAATTGCTTAAATTTTCTAACGTATTTTATTCCAAAATCTTTTCCGTATTAGTTATCCTTTAAAATAACTACAAAGAGTAACTACACAAAAAAAATAACTATTATTAACTGAAAAGTTTGAGTTGTTGATTTCGATTTATTGAATGTTGAATGCTGAAAATTTTTCAAAGTTGAGATATTTTTGACCTTCCTACTACATTCCTTGGAAATATAATAATTTCTTAAATGTTATGACTATTGGAACATCTACCACATGTATTACCTTAACTTTCACTTGTTTTTGAAGCCTTCAATGCCTTTCTATTTAAATATGTGAATATAAGATCATATACAGAATAAAAAACAAGAATTGATACTTAAAATGGGCTCCCAAGAAAATAATCCCGCAACTTCCAATCTTGGAGCCCCTTTCACAACCAAATACTTTTCGGCTCCCCATAATAACCTCTTGTCGCTGTGTTCTCAGATGACCGAGGTTAGAAAATAGGTTGATGCTATGAGTAGGGGTACAGAGAGTTTTAGCCGCAAGCAGGAGTTGCTTATAAGTTACATGGAAACAGTGGTGGATAAAATGCAAAGCCACAGCAACCAACCTCCGTCCCACGAATGACATCAAATAGATAACTGTCAACTTTCTTTGTTCATATGTTTTTACTTTGTTTATGTTCCAATATTACTCTTTACAGGAAGCCTTTCCATTTAACGTTGCACAGTTTTATTAGTTTAATTTTTACTGAGATGTAAGTGATAATTGAAATCTTCTTAATGATGATAATAATTCGAAGATCAAAGGATTTTTAATAATGCCAGCAAGAGATTAGGAAATAAAATTTCAAACTGACCAGGCTTTGATGAATACTATATATAAAAGTAAAATAAAATAGACATGCTTAAACATTTGTGGTTTAGTGTTGAAAAGCATTGAAGTAGGTAACTTCATATTTAGAGACTACTTTCAATTTCAATTAGACTATGTTGGCTGCATTGTGATACCAATAAATGTCTACATTAATTGCTAGAGAAATATTATAAGAGTGATTCTACTAAAGTCTCATCAGCGTAAATTAGCAATAATGCATGATTTTTAATTAACGTATGTGGATCATCGTAACGTAATATTGGTCAAGACATGTTGTGCCTTTTATCGTTAGAAGATCCCAAATCAACAAAAATAATGATATGCAAGCTAGTAGACAAATCAATTGTTAAATAATTCAAATCAATCAACTTTAAAATAATCAAGAACCACTGCGTAGGAACTAGAAAGGCAAAAATTAGACAAACAAAGATTGGTAAAAATATTTGCAGCGACATATATGGAATATTATTGAACGCTACAGTAGTATAACTAGAATTGTTCTTATGTCTCCAATTTATTGGCATCACATCGTGTTTCTTCATCCCATTGATCCTTGGCCATTTCTCTTAACGAATAGGTTGTCTTTCACTAATCGCCACACAAACTCCTGCAAACCGAACGCTCACTGTAACCACTTCCTCTTCCAAAACCACCCATATTTACATTGTTCGACCGACAAAAATAGTAGTGAGAAATATGATATTTTTTACGGTCGGAAAATGTAAACATAGTTGGTTTTCAAAGAGGAAGTAGCTCCAGTTAGGGATCAGTTTGGATGACTTAAGTTTGCATGGCGACTGAAGAAAGACAACTTGTTCGTTAATAGAAGTGACCAAGGATCAATGGGATGAAGAAACATGACGTGATACCTATAAATTGGAGACACAAGAACGATACTATTTATACTACTGTAGCATTCAATAACATTCCATTTATGTAGCTACAAATATTTTTACCAATCTTTGTTTGTCTAATTTTTGCCTTTCAAGCTCCGACGCAGTGGTTCTCGATTATTTTAAAGTTGATTGCGTTGAATTATTTAATGGTTGATTTATCTACTAGCTTGCATATCATTATTTCTATTGATTTGGGATCTTCTAACCCTTTCAAATTTGATGGGGAATGACAAGAATCACCTTGCCATTCGACTTGTTACAAAACAATTAAGCAAGAAAATTGAAAATACTTTTGCCATCTATTACAGTGTTTTAAAAAAATTACAACAGCAGCAACATATTTCTTTCCTGTATGATGCATGATGAGGCTGAAAATTCTTAATCCCGTACAATAAAGTGGACTATGATTTCATTAAATGGGATACTCCTATCTAAGATAACATAGTTGTTATATTAAACAACTTCAACACCTACACATAAATAGAGAAGTATTTATGAGTATCATACAATATCGTAGAATCAAATACAATACAGATTAAGGAAAGAAAAGGCATATCGTACTATAAAAACTCATGTACTGTGGGATGATTACTTACATTTGCATCATCGTATCTACCTCCTCTACAACCACACACACCACCTCATCTACTACCTCTACGACCCTGTCTCCCATCGCCACTCCTACCTTGACTGCTTTGTCCATCCTCATATACATGATAGTATCTAGATCGCCATTTCCTAGCATCTTCACGGAATGCATATTGATGCAAAGATCTATTTTTATTGATCTGGGGATCTGGGGCCTTCCACGTGAACGAACCTCCCTCAGATTTCTTATGAATGTTTAATCAATATCAGAGTCCAAATCAGGAACGTTCGGGGCAGCCATGTCATATTTTCAGACTATGTATTTTAACATTCTTCAGGTCCTTGAATCTAATGGGACAGTCCAATACGAGGTCGCAGTTTCTATCGAACTATTTCTCGATCCCATTGTACACTCAGTACTCATTCATTATTGTTGGGTACCCTCTTATAAAGAATTTACTCAGATATGGGCAGACTATGTCTCTCCTCCAGCAGTGAAGTATATATCTATCGTGAAATAGATAAATCCTTTTGAAAGTCATCATCCTCATAATATGGTAGCACACAATCCCTTCACTTTCGAAGATCTTGCAATTGTATTCAATATATTGATTGGCGGGATGGTACTCCACGGTGAAAAAAAAATTATCACTGTGATAATCACTTCATGTCGAATAGTCTGTCATGTTATATACCTTAACTCCCTTCACCGCATCAAAATGGACATGTCTTTCAATTTCACAGTGTGGTAGCCTTGATACATGCACCCTAAAAAAATCATAAATAGCATGGGTGTAGTGGCCATATATCTGCACATCCCAGTCGAAGGCGATGATAGGTCGTCCAAGCTGCTTTATTTTTCTAGCTTGGCTCTCCAATTCCTTTTTATATTTAAACCTGAGGGCAACCTCATATTGCTCAACAAAATACTTTAGAAAGCTTTGACCGCTGATGTAGCCATCAAAAAAAGCATGCATTGATTCACACCTTTGAGTGGACATCATACCAGCCCAAAAGAAGTGCTTGAGAAATATGGGAACCCATTTGGACCGCTCTAAGTAAAGATTTTGGAACCAAATCCGTTGACCCAAGTCATATTTTTCAATGAAGGCCTGCCATTTATCCTCAAATTCAGTAATTGTAATGCTCTCAAAGATGATCGCTTTGAAGCGAGCCTTGGCAGGCGTATAATTGGTCACCCCCTGAGCTTTACGGGTAGCTTGGTAAAGATATGCCAAATGCAATACCTGTGGACAGTATTCGATATCACCTCACGAATAACTGCCTTAATACTCTCACATTGGTCTGTGAGAATAGCCATTGGAGAGATTTTTCCCATGGTCATAAGCCAAGTTTTGAATACAAAAGCATATGTTTCGATGTCCTCACTCGTAATCAAAGTGCATCCCAGAAGTATGGACTGGTTATAGTGATTAACACCGATGAAGGAAGGAAATGTCATATACCACTGATTCACGAGGTAGGTTATATCAAAGAATATGACATCGTTGAAGTCATGGTAGGCAGCCTTGCAGTGTGTATGCACCCACACAGCATTCTGAAGTCTGCCAATATTATCGGAGTCTATTAAACAAAAGAAATTTTGTCCTTGGACTGGATATCCACAAAAAATCTGTGCAATATGGCAGCATCATTGGAAAGTGTTCGGAGCCTCCGTTACTGAAGAATGTAGTTAAAATAGTCCTTAGGAGTGCACCTCATTTTTTCAGGGCCTCCAGCTTTGACCTCCAAGAGTCTTATGATTTTTTAAGGCCTTAGACCTACAATGTCGTGCGCTACTAGACTCTTCTTGACAATCCTGCTCAATTCCCTATGGGAGGGCATAAAATGCGACAGTGCAGGTTCCAACTCATGATTGTTCTCTAAGATAACCTTTGTCACTATGCACGAACCATCATTCATCACTTGACAGTTCTCCCTAGCTTTGAAATCAACCCTCTTATTTTGATTCCTAGTCGTTGTTTTTAGGCACTTATCATACCCAAATGTCACATACTTTAATTGACCAGCCAACTTTTTTGCACTTTTCTTAACAACTCCAAAACCAGTCAAATGACTGTGTTTTTTATAAAATGCAAAGCCGGTTTGTACATAACGAAAATACATACCTTCAACAAGGCCTTCCATATATTGCTCTTCAGTGTAGCTATCATCATACATTGGGTATTCCTCTTCTTCAACATTATCATCCCCATAATGATCTTCTTCACCGTCGAAAATACTTAAATCTTCATCTTGAACCAATTAATGAGACCTATTCATATCCCCATCATCCAGGTTTTGAAGGTCTTCATTGTCCGTGTCTAAATATCGATCTGGATCAACAGCATATCCACCATATGAATCTTTATTACCATGCAAACTATCATTGTCCTCCAAGATAAAAATGTCATGTAATGTTGCTCTTAATTGGTTATTACATTCATTATGACCCATTATACCCAAATGAAATGAAAGAGGATAGAATAATTAATGACCAAGTGTAATGAAATGGTTAGGGGAATTTAATTGAGTAAAGTAGATTGATTAGTGAAGACAAAATGTAAAAGAGGAAAGTTAAAATAGTAGGGGAGAAGTTTGGTCTAATAAAAAAATTAGAAAAATAAAAAGTGGTATTGCAATTTTGGAGGGAAGGATAGGCAATTTTGGAGTCAAAGGGCAAAACCATCATTTTACCCTTTTCGAGTAAATCGAGTCAATCCACCCCCGAGTTATTTAGCACTACTCTTAAAGAAATTAGTAGGGAAAGGACATTATTGAGTCTGTCATATATTCACCTTGAAATGATCTTACTGATAAAGTTGTTGAGACTTGTAGGTCTTAGATATGATAATTTTGAGTAAGAGTTTTCTTTAGTAAAAGAATCAGATTAGTATGAATAATAATTTCTAGCAAGATCTGCCAACAAAGAAGCTACAAACAAGTTTAAAGCATCTACTCTAACTGTGTCCCAACATGATTGATAAAAGCATCATGGTACTTCTTTAAATAAAACACCTTTAACCTCCTCCTTAATTGACATTTTTCATAAAAAATCATTCAGCTCTTACTTTACCAGACATTGTACATAGATAAAATTATTGAATTGACACTCTTCTTCTTATGTAAATTGTTTGCTATACTTATGTACCACTTTTATTAGCCATTTGATATGCCTCTTCAAATGCCATAGTAAAGCTCGTTCTTAGTACTATTAAAACTCAACAACGTAAAATGCCAAACTATGGATAATTCTCATCTGATACCTTTCGGACACAAATCAATAGTGCAAACCAATTGATAAACACATTTCGGACTTGATGGATCATCAAAACATTCATTCGGAACTATTTTGGTCGGATGTTGATTGAAGTTAACCCAAGCATAACAGAACTCTAGAAGCTCATCCAAAGGACCAAAATACTCCTAAAAGCTTTAGTAACTAAACCAAACCTTCAACTAGGTCAAAAATACGAAAATTGTCGAAACTCAAAAATGACTTCCTACTCTCAAATGTTGATTTTGGTCAACTCTCTTAAGTTTCCATCTTTAAGAATATAAAAACTCTTCCAAAACTCATCTTAGTGCCTCAAAACTTGAACTTGGAATCAAACTCACTCAAAAATCACTTTTCAGAGCCGATGGAACTAAAAAAATTTTGATACGAGCTCAGCTTCTATGAATGTTGACTAAAATCAACCATATAAATTTTCTGACCTACCAAAATGAAAAACTTGCATATTTTTCCACGAACAACCTCCAAAACCATACCACCCACTCTCACATACTACAAATACAATAAATAACTATGCAAATGAATAAAATAGTCAAAACATGCAGAAATAAAAAATCAACAACGAGGATCATCACACCAAACTTTTCTTTTTTGTTCCAAAAGACGCATTTCAACCAAATATATTACAAACTACACATAAGCTTTCATTTTTAAACCCCTGCACATATTGTTTGATGAAATATTACTAATCAATTGGTATATAGTTACAGAAACAAATTATAATTTTCATATCATTAATTAATGAGTATTTATAGTTGCGATGAAAATAGAGAAGAAAAATTGGGTTAAAGCCCATTTAATTTTGAAAAAAATAAATGAGTCATAGCCCATTGCACATTAGTAAGGGCTTCTAATTTCCCAAAGTCAATATAAGTGGCTTCTTCCAACCACGTAAACAATAAAGAGAAAAAGAATTTTAGTTGCCTTGTACTCAGAAAGAAGCATGAAGGAGAGAAAAATTCGGATACATTGATAGCTAATATAAAGAGAGAAGGAGAAGAGAAAGATAATTTTCTTAACTTAGTTTATATATTTGATTCATATATTTTTATGGAATCAGGTTTGGACTGTATGTTTAAGAATAAAATCGGGTTTGGACTGTATGTTTAAGAATAAGGGACTAAAGAGATAGAGAAATGAGTTAAGATCTTATGAACTGAGTAAGTATACTAAAGGATTGAATCATAAACTGTCGTATAATATGATTTGATACAAACTTAAATGTCCTATAATATTTTCAAAAGATTGTTATAAGAGTGCCTACCACTTACAAAGAAAAACACAAATGGGAGTAGACCTAGTGCACCTTGTATTTACAGATTACAATTATAGACCTTGGCAAAGTAGAACTAGTATATCGTTATTGATTTCCCTCAAGTAAGGATTTACTAATATTATCATTTGACTCATTTATGGTGGGTCCGCAGTTATTGACTATTCTTCAAGTAGAAAGTCACACTGATTACATGATTTATTCTTGAAAACCTCTCAAATATGTAATATTTGATATGATACAATACTTATTGAGTCTATTACTGAACAATTAGTTCATCTTGCTTACTTGATAAAAAGGTTACTACTTATCATTTCTGTTTTCTAAAAAGGCAATTATTTCATAATATTTTCTGACTTGTCCTTATTAAAATTGTTAAGGTTAAGTGTTTACTCATTGATCTAGAATCTCACTCCTCACTATTATTTTTACATATAACTGAGGTGACGTTAGTAAGGATTTTATTAACCAGAGCATACGAGTTGGCATATTCCTAGTGAGTCCCGCCTTGTTCGTGTGGGTAGTAATTTATTTATTTTGTTATGTTCTTTTCCTTGAAAACTCTTAGAGTTTCTCCATAGTCATTCCTTTAGAGTTTGAGTATTCTACTGTTGTTATGGACTTGTGGAGTGTTTGACTTCTTCTCACATTTTGGAGATAGATTTAGTAGCATTATTTCATCGTGAATGGGTTGTTGATGGTATTGGTGCATTGTTTGGTTATATTGGTTTGTTATGTGGTGAATTTGAGATAATGAAAATATGAAAAAAAATTTAATAGGCCCAAAAATAGGGAAAACTCTACCTAATTTTTTGTAGAATACTGACGAGGCTTGCTTGGAGTTATAACCTCTGTACCGCCGGTCATGTCCTAATTTGGGTCATGACAAAGTTGATATCATATCCTAGATTATTCTCTGACTACTGGATCACGCGTTAGTTTAGAATCTCAAGTATGGTTATGTTGTTAGTCATTTCTATAATCCTGATTGTGTGAGACTGATAGAATGTTTCTTGATTTTCTTTCTCATTATTTCTTATGTGTGTGACGTTTAGAACCAATTAGATGAATCTAACCATAGTTGTTTTGTTAATCAGATGGTTCACACTCGAGCAACTAATGGTAGAGATACACTAGCTATACTTTAGATAATTAATGCCAGCTCTAAAAGACAACCAACTTTCATAGCTTGAGAAAGAGGTGGAACTCACAGAAAGGGCTAAAGCAGGTATTGTAGTGATACCATAGAAAATCACACTACCATTTGAGAATTTCAAGAGAGACCAATCCTAAGATGAGTGCTAGACCACCTCTATCTTCACATGAAGGTAATACTAGTGAGGCACTTGCTTCTATGGAAAGAGTCATAGAGAGTTTGGTTGATCGAATAAATAGGTAAGAGAGAGTTGGTCATCATACTTCTGCACTTGTACAGCCTCAGCCATAAACTTACCTGTACAAACTTACAAGTTTGGAAACAAAAAGGTTTCTTTGCAAGAGTTCCTGAAGTTAAAATCACCAAAATTCACAAGTTCAGATAGTTTAGCAGATCCTCGAAGCTTTTTGGATGGTACACTTATGGCATTACATACTCTAGGATGTTCTACTGAGAGAGTTGAGGAGCATGCAGTGTATAAATTGGAAGACATAGCTAACACATGGTATGATACATTATTGATAGGAAGGCCTACTAGAGTAGCACCACTAACATAGGATAAATTCACTAAGTTCTTCATGTATAACTTTCTTCCTTACAGACAAAAACAAAAATATATAGATCAGTTTGAGAAATTAATCCAGACTCGAGATATGGATGTATAGACCTATAATACCAAATTCTGCAAGCTGGATATATATGCCTCATACTTGGTGTCCATAGAAGCAACTCAAGTTCAAAGGTTTATTAATGGTTTAGTTAGCAGTATCCCCAAAGATAAAAGCCTTAACCTATTATGAAGCAGTGGATCTTGCTAGAAAAATTAACAACAAGGATCAAATGGAGCAGGCAACTTATGATGTTGGTAAGAAGGCTAAGATAGGGGGTATCTTTTAGTGTAACTTTAGTGAAAATAACAGAGCAGGGAATCAGAGAAAATAAATAGGGCCATCAGTCGGAGATAGATTTGATTTCACGGTCTGCATACAAGCCACCTCATAGATAGGATACTTAAAGGTCTTCAACATCTCATGGATATCATAGTTCTGGGCAGATGTACGCTACTACTCTATCTTGTCGCCGACTTATAGCAAAATCATATATGAGCTAGTGTCATATTTTGATTAGAAAGTGTTTTTGGTGTGGTATGTGGGGCCATTGAATCAAGAATAATCCTTAGCCTCCAAGAAATATTAGTCAAGGTTTTGGTTAGTTAGATGTACTTGTTCAAGCTACTCATGATACTATAGGTATTATAAATAGAGGCCGAAATAATAGAGGTCGTATTGCTGGAAATCAGGCATCGTAAAATATTAGTAGAGGCCAATCATGAGTTTTTGCACTTACTAGATAGGATGTTCAGGCCTAAAATGGAGTGGTTACACATATTCTTTTGATCTTTTCATTTAATCCATATGCTTTGTTAGATCCGGGTTCTACCCATTCTTATGTGTGCTCATACTTGTCTTTGAGATTTGATAAATAGTTAGAGAAGTTAAATTGTCCTTTTTTATTGTCACTCGCATGGGAGATTCTTTATTAGTTGAGTATGTGTATCATGATTGCCAGATTATACTGTAAAGTAGGGATACTCTTGCTGACTTGATTGTACTAAATATGATTGACTTTGATGTGTTGATGGTCATAGACTCTTTATCTCTTTGCTATGTTATTGTAGATTTCATGCAAAGATAATTTTCTTTGAGATACCCAACGAACCTAGTTTTGTATTAAGAGGGGGTCAAGTCCCATAGGTTGTTAAAGTTATATCTTTTATGAAGGGTCAACGATTATTAAAGAAAGGTTGTATGGGTCTCTTACCTATGGTAAGCGACGTTAGAGTGGGAACACTTAGTTTGGAGGAGCTACATATTATGAAGGAATTTTTTGAGGTATTTTCTGAGGATTTTCTAGGATTGCCTCCAATATGAGAGATACACTTTGGTATTGATTTTGCACCTGACACTATGCTAATATCTATACCTCATATCGTATGGCACCAGCAGAACTGAAGAAGCTCAAACAAGAATTGCAGGACTTGTTAGATAAGAGTTTTATCATACCAACTGTATCACCATGGGGTGTACCAGTCTTGTTCTTAAAGAGAAAAGATGGTTTTCTAAGAATAACTCTATGCTAAGTTCTCAAAGGATAACTATTTTGGATAGAGGTATTTTTGGATAGACTCTATGCTAATTCTCGAGGGTGGAATTATGATGTGTTCTCATTCCACAATATCGCGTTATAGCTTATCTTAAGACAATTGAAGAAGCATTAGTAGAACTATCCTGTACATGATTTTCAGATGGCCGCTGTGGCATTTGCTCTTAAGATTTAGAGGCGTTACTTATATGGTGAAACTTGTGAGATTTATACCAATCATAAGAGTTTAAAGTACATTTTCCAGAAAAGTTATCTAAATCTTCTACAGCATCGGTGGATGGAACTACTCAAGAATTATGATTGTTCTGTTTGTATCGTCTTGGAAATCCAATGTTGTGGTTGATGCCTTAAGCAAAGAATTTATAGGCAATTTGGCGCATATAACTTTGGGAAAGAGATAATTGGCAAAGGATATATAGACACGTGAAGGCAAAGGTGTCCACTTTGGTATTGGAAGGTTAGAGGTATAGTTGGCTTATGTTCAAGCCAAATCTTCCTTGGTAGAGTGCATAAAGGTCACTCAAAATGAGGATGTGCAGTTGTAAAAATATCTAGATGAGGTCCTAGCTGGTCAAGATAAGAAAATGGGTGTTGAATTTGATGGTATTCTTTGATTGAGTAATCTATTATATATACCAGATGCAAACAGATTAAGACGAGACATTCTTGAGGAATCTCACAACTCCAGATATATCATACACCCTGGCTCCACTAAGATGTATTATGACGTAAAGTAATTTTATCGGTGGAAAGGTATGATGAAAGATATTGCTAACTTTATTTCTAGTTGTTTGACTTGTCCCCAAGTTAAAGCGGAGCATTAGCGAGCCACAGGATTACTACAAATCAGGATCCAGTTAGGAAATGGGAAAGAGTTACCATGGATTTTGTAATTAGGCTACCATGAATAGTTAGAGGTTATGACTCTACATGGGTAATTGTAGACTGACTTACTAAATCAGCACATTTTTTGCCAGTAAAGACTACATATAGTGGAGTGAATATGCTCAGTTATTTATGGATGAAATTGTTCTACTTCATAGAGTTCCATTGTCCATCATTTCTGAAAGAGGATCACGATTCACTTCACTCGTTTAGAAATCTTTCCAAGACTCATTGGGTACCCGAGTACTTTCATCCATAGATAAGACGGATAGTCTAAGTGCACTATACAAATTTTGGAGGATATGTTGAGAGCGTGCATCCTTGATTTTGGAGGTAGCTAGGATACTTACTTACCCTTAGCTGAATTCACTTATAATAGTTTTTAGTCAAGTATTCAGATGGCTCCATATGAAGCCTTGTATGGTACGCGATATCGTTCTCTTGTCAAGTGGTTTAAAGTTGGAGTGGCTAAGGTTTTAGGACCAGACTTAGTACAAAAAGCTATGGATAAGGTCTAATTGATTAGATAGGAGTTTCTTACAGCTCAAAGCAAATTGAAGTCTTATGCAGATAAGAGGAGAAGAGAGTTAGTATTCACAGTTGGAGATAAGGTTTTTCTACGAGTCTCTCCAATGAAAGGAGTAATCCAATTGGGGGAAAAGGATAAATTGAGCCGGAGATATATAGGACCTCATGAGATACTTAATCGTATAGGGGGAGGTACGTATCATTTGACACTTCCTCCTGAGATGTATTTCAACCATTCGGTGTTCCATGTGTCTATGTTGAGGAAATGTATATCAGACTTCTCTCGTGTGCTCAAAGCACCAACCTTGCAACTTGATTAAAATATAATGTATGAAGAGGAACCAGTGGAAATTATTGATAGATAAGTAAGAAATTTATGGTCAAAAGAGTTTGTGTCCATGAAATTCATATAGAGAAACTATGCCATTAAAGGAGCTACTTAGGAGTTTGACATGCGGGTCAAGTATTCTCACTTATTTCAGTCTACAGGTATGCACTTGTTTTAAATTCGGAGACCAAATTTATTAAGGTGGGGAGAATGTAATACCCCCATATCATTAAATAATGAGTATTTGTAATTGGAAAGAAAAAAATATAGAGAAAAAAAAGTGGCAAAAGCCCATTTAACTTCAAAAAAACAAATGAGCCTTAGCCCATTACACACTAGTAAGGTGTTATGATCTCAAAATTTGATGAAATATGCTAAATTTGTGATTTCATATGATTTAATTGCTTTATCCTTCTCCGTAGTTGCATTATGTTATTTCTGGGGTGTGGGAGTGATTAACATGGTTTTTGATGCATTTTGGTACTATTTATGTGATATTGTGATTTTTGATGGCTTCGAGGGTCTTATTTTAGACTTATGGGGATATCTTTTGATCTATGCAATTGATGGTTGAACGGTTTTAGGTTGGGTAGACCTTTGGTTTAGATCCTGTGCACCCAATCTTATTTCAATTTATTGGTAGAAAAGTTGGAAAATTAGAAATATGGGTGTGGGACCCGCATTTGATCGAAATGACCTCGAATGGAAAATTTAACTTCATCAGCAGATCCAGAATATCAATTTTAGGGTGGTAACATGTTTGGTGTCATTTTACAGCTTTTAAATCTCAATTCGATCCTTGGTTTGAAAAATTATAATTTCAGGTTTCGGGGGTCAGCTTTGTGAAAACAACATTATTTTTAAAAGCTCACTTCACCAACGCGTTTGGAACGTCGAATTTAATATGGTTGCATATTTCTTTTGTGTATATCAAACTCCAAACAAATCTCAGGCACCCCATCGAAGTTCGTTTCGACTTAAGGGAAGAAATCTGCACTATATATTGCAAAAAACCTGCAATATAACAGCTTTTCTTTTACCTCTTTTGGCCCATTTTGTCTATTCTTTCACCTTGCCTCTTGAGAGTTGAATCCAAAAATAGTGTGGGAGCTTAAAAGTGAAGCTTGTGGGAGCTTGGATAGCTAGATTAATATCTATTTCTTGATTCTATTACGGATTTAAGATAAGAATTTACTCTTTTATTAGTAATTTGTTGATTAATTTCTCAAGACCCCAAAAATCTTAGAGCTTGATTTTGAACTTCAAATTTACTTCCTTTTACTTGAATAATATTTTTATCTTATAGTAACTAGTTTTTCATCAATTTCACCTTCAAAACAACTCTGATTCTTGATTTTAACCCGAATTTTAAAGATTTTACCCGGTAAAGCTTAAAAATAATTTTTCTTTAATTTGAACCTCGTTTTTTACTCGATTTGACTTGTATTTTTATATGTAGATTCCTCAAAGTATGGGAAACATGTTTTTGAAGCAAAGTTCTAGATTTTTCCCTTCTTTTTTGGAAATCCATTTCGGGGGTCCATTTTGACCCCGAACCAAAAGTAGTTAATATGGATGTCGTTGGTTTTGTTTTTATGCTTAGATTTCATATTAGATATTTTTAGTAGAGTTAAGGATTATTTGTGAAAATTAAGGTCGTGGGTTTGAAGTTTAGCGGATCGTTTTAGCTTTTATGGTAGGCTATGGTTTAACTCTTTCACACTGTGCTAGGTATAAATGATGATACAAAATGCATTAAGGATGGTAACTAATCATGAAAAATGTCTATTTATGTGTTGTGATCGTGTGGGGGCCTATATGTGATGTAAGTATCAAAATTGAGTTATTATGTGATATGTGTGATCGTGTGGGGTGCTATGTGATATTAATAGCCTTGAATACATGTGAATAATCATATTGTACTGTTAAGATAATTAATATGGTACCATTGGTGTATTATGATTACATTCATACTTTATTGGCATATGAGACATGTGGAAATTCGTGAATGAAACTGAAATAATGAGTGGATATTAGCTCACGTGATTGTGGAAATATATCATTGTGGTTGGTTGTAAAAATATATCATGTGGTTGCTAGTGGAAATATATCATTGTGGTTGGTTGTGGAACTATATCATATGGTTGGTTATGGAAATACTCTTTGTGATTGGTTGTAACCATTACATCCTCATATCATACTTATTCATGAAATATTGGTGCCACTGTGGCAATACCTGAGTAACACTTGCAACACCTTTTTAAAACCCTCTCCAAGGGATGTGCTGGGAGGAGATATTATAACATCTTATAAAAGCAATTTTGAGAAATATGTCGAAAAGGAGATATGAGATATGTGGATTGTATATAGGTTGATGAACCCCTCATAGGTCCTACGTCGGAAAGATTTAGCTCCAGAGGTGTATACAGGGATTGTGTGGCAATCTCGGAAGTTGTGCGACGACCTCGTGCATCATCATCATCATCATATACATTGCACATACTTTATTGTGTTTATGTTGTGTTGTATTGCCATATTGACTTGTCATCTATGTATTTGTCTTACCTTCCTTTACTTGTATTTGATGATCTTGTATCTATATGTCCTCCCTTATTCTACTTATATGTAATATAATGTATACTTTTATTTTATATCTTGGTGTGTTATTGTAATATATGTGATGTATTAGAACTCTTACTGCAAGCAGTGTTGGTTACCATTGTGGGACATTTTTTGGTTGCAGGTGATGTACCCTTGGTGTGTATTTTGTATGTTTTATTTTCTACTTTGGTCGGTCGGCCTATGATACCTACTGAGTACAATTGGACCGTATTCACTCCTAGTTCACCCTTTCAGTGCAGCTTCAAGTTTGGGTACACCTCAGATTAGTTAATTTTTAGGCGTTTTCAAATTACTCAAGGTAGCGGTTGGACATTCATACGTCCGGAGTTCACCTATATATTTTTGTATTATTTATGTCTTTATTAGTATTAGGAGATAGATATTATTCCCTTGTGGTTATTTTTCTAATGTATTTGACTTCTGGATTGTATTAGTAGTTCTTACACTATTGATACCTGGTTTTGGACCTGATTAGTATTTTGAATAATTTCTTTTCGCATTGTTATGATTACTTGTATAGTTCGACTTCATTCTATAAGCCTTACCTTGGGGGCATTTCTACATTTTACCCATATCTAGCAGTTTGGTTGAGTGGATTCTTGTCAAAGTTCATCGCGACAAGTGTCATCATGACCTATCAATTTTTAGATCATGATGAATTGGTATCAGAGCAACCAGGTTTCATTGGTCTCAACGGTGTAAGAATGGGATATCTAATAGAGTCTCTCGGATTAGTACATAGACGTCCTTATCTATCTTTCAGAGGCTGTAAGACGTCTTAGAAAACTTTTCTTATTTTATTCTTTATCATGTGAAGTTCTTTTATACTTTATATTCTGAGTTGTATTTCACTCTTTCTGTGTGGATGGTGTAGCTTATACTAATATTAATTAATAGATATTGCAAGAGAATGGTGGATATTATTTATCGGTTGTAGGCTTGTTGATGGTCCTAAATTTTCATAGGATCAGTTTGTTAATGCTTTTCTGGAGAGATTCGTGCCTTAAGGGATCAGATGCAGGATAAATTTGATCATTTGGAGCAGGGCTCCATAACAGTTGCGGAATATGAGGCACACTTTCATGACCTATCTAGATATATCTATGATAGCATTTTCACTAAGTCTGAGAAGATTCAAAAGCTTGTGAAGGGTATAGATGTCTCACTTCAGTTGGTTATGCCTTAGATGGTTGTGTTTAGGGCTTTTTTCAGAGTATTATGGATCAGGCTAAGATGGTAGAGGGCATTCTTTTGGTATCACAGGGAGGCACTAAGAAGGTGTATTATTTTTGTGATTTTAGAGGTCAGGTTTCTTGTTGTAGAGGTACCATGGTAGGCCAGTGCAGGCGGCTTTACAAAGTTCAAGTGGTAGATCTTCTAGTTCAGTAATTTAGGGTGGCCATTCAGTCTCAGTTGTACCTT
Organism: Capsicum annuum; assembly: GCF_002878395.1. NCBI lineage: Eukaryota > Viridiplantae > Streptophyta > Magnoliopsida > Solanales > Solanaceae > Capsicum > Capsicum annuum. The sequence continues at coordinate 55,568,250 of NC_061118.1, read as the reverse complement.
TTTCTACTAAAATTGGTCGTAGAGATTGTTATGCATATGATGAGATTGGCCATATAACTAGGGACTATCCCCGCTAGGTGATTCGAGCAACTCCTATTTTATCTGTGAGGGGTAGGGGTGCTACCAGAGGAGAGAAAGGTAGAGGTGGTGGAGCTTGTGATGGTAGTCATGGGCTACTCAGCTAGTTGGAGGTCATGGTCAGTGTTATGATATACCAGCCAAACTCAAGGCAGTGACTTATGATACTATGATTACAGGTATCATCCCCATTTGTTTTAGTCCTGCATCTGTATTATTTGGTCCCGAATCAACTTTCTCCTATGTATCTGTGTATTTTTCTTTGGCTTTTGATTTTGTTATTGAACCTCTTGTCATGCCTATTTGTGTATCTACCATGGTAGGTGATTCTTTAGTGGTAGATTAGGCTCCCCGATCTTATGTTGTGACTTTTGCCGAGCATGATTCTTTAGTAGACTTGCTTGTATTAGATATGATCAATTTTGATGTTATTTGGGTATAAATTGGTTGGCTCCGTATCATGCTGTCTTAAGGTATTTTACTAAGACTGTTACTTTAGCTTCATCGGGTGTCGCAAGGATAGCTTGGAAGGGTACACTTTATTCGGGTCCTAAGAGGATTATATCTTATGTTTAGGCTCACAAATTGGTTGAGAGGGGATGTTTATCTTACTTGGCTCATATTTGTGACACCAGTGTTATTTCGCCTCTTCTTGAATTTTGTCCGTGTTGTCCGTGAGTTTATGGATGTATTCCCTAAGGACTTGCTTGGTATACCTCTGAATCAAGATATTGATTTTTCTATTGGTGTTGAGATGGGCACCAAACCTATTTTAATTTCTTTTTAAAGGATGGACCCAGCAGAGTTGAAGAAATTGAAGGATCAATTACAGGAGTTGTTGGATAGGGGATTTATCTGACCTAGTATTTTACCTTGGGGTGCGCCTATCTTATTTGTGAAGAAAAATAATGGGTCTATATGGATGTGTATTGATTATCGACAGTTGAATAAGGTGACGGTTAAGAATAAGTATCCTCTTTCTCACATCCATGATTTATTTGATCAGCTTCAAGGTGTTGCAGTGTTTTTGAAGATTTATTTGAGGTTCGGTTATCACCAATTAAGGATTATAGCTTTAGATATTTCAAATACAGCTTTTTAGACTCTATATGGTCATTATGAGTTCTTGGTCAGGTCCTTCGTGTTGACCAAAGCCCCTGCCGCATTTATAGAGTTGATGAACTGAGTGTTTCAACCATATTTTGACTCCTTTGTTAATACATTTATAGATGATATTTTGTTGTATTCTAAGAGTGAGGTTGAGCATGAAGAGCATTTGCAGATTGTGCTTCAGAGATTGAGGGATAAGAAGTTGTATGTCAAGTTCTCTGAGTGCGAGTTTTGGTTAGAGTCTATTTTTATGGGTCAAGTGGTGACTAAGAATGATATTATGGTTGATTCATCCAAGGTTGCAGCGGTTCGTGATTAGGCTAGACCTACTTCACCCACTGAGATTTAGACTTTTGCTGTCTTGGCAGGTTTTTATCTGTGTTTTGTTGAGGATTTTTCTTCCATTGTATCTCCATTGACCAAGTTGATCCAGAAGAAGATTTATTTTCAGTGGTCCGATGCTTATGAGGCGAGCTTTCAAAAGCTCAAGGATTTGTTGATTTCAGCTCTTATCTTAACTTTGCCCAAGGAGGGCTTGGGTTTTACCATCTTTTGTGATGCTTCAGATGTTGGGTTGGGTGATGTGTTGATGCAAGAAGGCAAGGAGATTTCATATGCATCTCGTCAGTTGAAGTTTCATGAGAGGAATTATCTTACCCATGATTTGGAGTTGTGCGTAGTTGTGTTTTCCTTGAAGTTGTAGAGGCACTTCTTGTATGGAGTCCGTTGAGAGATCTTCTCCGATCATCGTAGCCTTCAGTACTTCTTCACCCAGCGAGATCTTAATATGAGGCAGTGTCGTTGGCTTAAGTTGCTTAAGGATTATGACTTGACTCTTCTCTATCATTCGGGCAAGGCTAATGTAGTTGCGGATGCCTTCAGCCGAAAGTCGACTAGCATGGGTAGTTTGTCCCATCTTTTGACCCAGGAGGGGCTTTTGGATTTAGAGGTTCAGTCTTTAGCTAACCAAATGGTTAGGCTTGATATTTCGACACAGGGCATGTTTTGACATTTATGGATGCTAGATCTTCTTTAATAGAGCAGATTCGAGCTCATTAGTTTGATGATGTTGGATTGAGGTCGATTTTAGATAAGGTATTGAGTGGGGATGCTAAGAAAGCCTCACTTAAATTAAATGGTGTTTTGTGGATTGGAAGTTGAGTTTGTGTGTCGAGAGTGGATGAGTGGATTAGGTTGACCTTGGATAAAGCCCATTGTTCCAGATATTCCATCCATCTAGGTGTGATAAGATGTATCGTAATTTGAGACAATACTATAATGGGGTGGTATGAGGTGAGATATAGCAGATTTTGTGGCTCGTTGCCTAAGTTCAGGTGAAGGCCGAGCATATGAGACCTGGTGGTTTGCTTCAGAGATTGCCTATTCCTGAGTGGAAGTGAGAACAGATCACTATAGACTTTGTGACTGATTTGCCTTGTACTTATCGTGGTTCTGATAGTGTTTGGGTCATCGTAGATCGATTGACCAAGTCAGGTCATTTTATTTTGGTTCAGGTCTCATTCAGTGCTGAAAGGTTGGCCCGTATATATATTCGTTAGATTATGAATCTTCATGGTATATTGGTGTCCCTTATTTCTAATCAAGGTCTTGTGTTCACATCTCACTTTTGGAAGACTTTTCAGGATGAGTTGGGTACTCGGGTTAATCTTAGCGCAATATTTCACCCCATACTGATGGCCAGTCAGAGTAGACTATTTAGGTTTTGGAGGATATGCTCCGCGCGTGTGTGATAGATTTTGGTGGCAAATGGGAGCAACATTTATCTTTAGCAGAGTTAGCATATAATGATAGCAACCATTCCAGTATTGATATAGCTCCTTTTAAGGCGTTGTATGGTAGATGTTTTTGCTCCCCAGTGGGTTGGTTTGATGTTTCATAGGTGATACCTCGAGGTATGGACTTGCTTTGTGAGTTTTTGGATAGAGTCTGGGTTATTCAGGATAGACTTAGAGCGGCTCAGAGTAGGCAGGAGTGTTATGCTGATTGTAGACTTCGTGCCTTGAGATTTGATACTGGTAATCGTATTTTTCTTTGAGTTTTACTCATGAAGGTTGTAATAAGGTTTGGGAAGCGTGGCAAGTTTAGCCCCAAGTATATTGGTCCATTTGAGATTCTTCAGACTATTGTTGATGCGGCTAATGAGTTAGCTTTACCCTCTGATCTATCAGCTGTTCATTTAGTTTTTTATGTTTCTATGCTTCATCGTTATATTCCAGATGAGTCTTATGTCATTCGTTGGGATTCAATTCAGTTAGATAAGTGGTTATCTTTTGTTGAGGAGCCGGTCTCCATTTTGGCTAGGGATATTAGGCGGTTGTGCTCTAGAGTTATCTCGGTTGTTAAGGTTCAGTGGAAACATCGACCTGTAGATGAGGCTACTTCAAAGGTTGAGTCTGATATGCGTAGTTCTTATCCTCAGCTATTCATTGATTCAGATATTTGTTTGTCTTAGTTTGAGGATGAACTAGATTTTTAGTGGTGGATGATATAACGATCTAAAAATTTGATGAAATATGTTATATTTGTGATTTTGTATGATTTGACTATTTTACCCTTCCCTGTAGTTGCATTATGGTATTTCTGGGGTGTGGGAGTAATTGACATGATTTTTTATGCATTTTGGTACTACTTGTGCGATATTGTGATTTTTGATGGCTTCGAGTGCCTTATTTTAAACTTATGGGGATATATTTTGATTCGTGCGATGGATGGTTGAACGGATTATGCCAGCAACTCTGGAATATCAACTTTAGGCTAGGTTGACCTTTGGTTCATATCCAGGTGCACCCGAGCTCATTTCGTTCTATTGGTCGAAAAGTTGGAAAATTAAAAATATGGGTGTAGGATCCACATTTGATTGAAACGACCTCGAATGGAAAATCCAACTTCACCAGCAGATTTAGAATATCAATTTTAAGGTGGTAACATATTTGGTGTGATTTTATGGCTTTTAAATCACATTTCGACCCTCGATTTGGAAAATTGCAATTTCAGATTTCTGGAGTCAACTTTGTGAAAACAATGTTTTTTCAAAAAGATGAATTCTCCAACCCGTCAAGAACGTTGAATTTAGTATGGTTTCATAGTTTGTTTATGTATATCGAACTCCGAACGAATCTCGGTCACCCCATCGAAGTCCGTTTTGACTTGAGAAAAAAATCTGCACTATATATTGCAAATTTTCTACAATATAACAGCTTTTCTTTTACCCATTTTGTCTATTCTTTCACCTTGCCTCTTGAGAGTTAAATAGTGTGGGAGATTAAAAGTGAAGCTTGTGGGAGCTTGGATAGCTAGATTAATATCTATTTCTTGATTCTATTACGAATTTAAGGTAAGAATTCACTTTTTTCTTAGTAATTTGTATATTAATTTCTCAAAACCCCAAAAATCTTAGGGCTTGATTTTAAACCTCAATTTCACTTCTTTTCACTTGAATAATATTTTTATCTTATAATTATTAGTTGTTCATCAATTTAACCTTCAAAACAACTCCGGTTTTTATTTTAACTCGGATTTCAAAGATTTTGCTCTGTAAAGCTTTAAAATAATTTTTCTTCAATTTGAACCTCATTTTTAACTCGATTTGTCTTGGATTCTAAGATGTATATTTCTAAAAATATGAAAAACATATTTTTGAATTAAAGTTACGATTTCGCCCTTCTTTTTCGAAAATCCATTTTGGAGGTCCGTTTTGATCTCGAACAAAAAGTAGTCAATATGGATGTTGTTGATTTTGTTTTGATGAGTAAATTCCATATTAGATATTTTTAGTGGAGTTCAGGATTGTTCGTGAAAAGCAGGTCGTGGGTTCGAAGTGTAACGGATCGGTTTCAGCTTTTGAGGTAGGTTATGGTTTAACTCTTTCAGACTGTGCTGGGTAGTAAATGATGATAGAAAAAGCATATTAAGGGTGGGAACTAATCATGAAAATAGCTATTTATGTGTTGTGCCTGTGTGGTGGCCTATATGTGATGTAATTATTGAAATTGAGTTATTATGTGATATGTGTGACTGTGTGGGGTCCTATGTGATATTAACAGCCTTAAATACATGTGAATAATTGTATTGTATTGTTAAGATGATTAATACGGTACCATTGATGCATTGTGATTATAGTCATACTTTATTGGCATATGAAACATGTGGAAATTCGAAGATGAAACTGAAATGATAAGTGGATATTGGCTTACGTGGTTGTGGAAATATATCATTGTGGTTGGTTGTGAAAATATATCATGTGGTTGGTTGTGGAAATTTATCATTATGGATGGTTGTGAAACTATATCATGTGGTTGGTTGTGGAAATACTATTTGTGATTGGTTGTCAGCATTACATCCTCATATCATAGTCATTCATGAAATATTGGTACCACCGTGGAAACACCTGAGTAACACTAGCAACACCTTTTTAAAATCCTTCCCGAGGGATGTGCTGAGGAGGAGATATTGTAATACCTTACAAAATTCTTTCTGAGGAATGTGTCGGAATGGAGATATGAGATATGTGGATTGTATGTAGGTTGATGAACCCCTCACGGGTCCTACGTCGGGAAGCTTTAGCTCTGAAAGTGTATACAGGGATTGTGCGATGATCTCGGAGGTTGTGCGACGACCTCGTGCATCATCATCATATACATTTCTCTTACTTTATTGTGTTTATGTTGTGTTGTATTGCCATATTGACGTGTCATCTGTGTATTTGTCTTACCTTCCTTTACTTGTATTTGATGATATTTTATCTACATGTCCTTCCTTGTTCTACTTATATGTGACATATTGTATATTTTTGTTCTATGCCATGGTGTGCTGATGTAATATACGTGATATATTAGAACTCTTAATGCAAGCGGTGTGGGCTAATGTTGTGGAACATTTTCTGGTTGCAGGTGATTTGCCCTTAGTGTGTATTTTGTATTCTTTATTTTCTACTTTGCTCGGTCAGCCTATGATACCTGCTGAGTACAAGTGGACCGTACTCACTCTTACTTCACCCTTTCGATGCAGCTTCAGGTTTGGATACGCCTCAGATTAATTGTTTTTCAGGCGTCTTCAGATTACTCAAGGTAGCGGTTGGACATCCATACATTCGGAGTTCACATCTATCTTTTTGTATTAGTTATTTCTTTATTAGTATTCGAAAACAGATATTATTCCCTTGTGGTTATTTTTCTAATGTATTTGACTTCTGAATTGTATTAGTAGCTCTTACCCTATTGACACCTGATTTTGGACATGATTGGTATTTTGAATAAATTCTTTTCGCATTGTTATGATTACTTGTATGGTTCGGCTTAGTTCTAAAAGCCCTACCTTGGGAGCATTTTTACCTTTTCCCCATGTCTATCAGTTTGGGTGAGAAACTTGCTTGTCAAGATTCACCGCGACAAGTGTCATTATGACCTATCAATTTTTGGGTCGTGACATAAGGGCTTCTAATTGTCCCAAGTTAATAAGTGGCTTCTGCCAACCACTTACGCAGCAAAGGAAAAAAAATTAAAGTTGTCTTGTACTCAAAAAGAAGTACGAAAGAGACAAAAAAAACTCCAAGACATTAATAGCTAATATAAAGGGAGAAGGAAAGGAGAAAGATACGTTTCTTAACTTAGTTTATAGATTTCATTCATATATTTTATGGCTTCGGATTTGGTATTGAGAGTTTAAGAATAAGGGATTAAAGAAATAGATAAATCCGTTAACATCTTATGAACTGAGTAAGTATACTAAAGGATTGAATGGTAAAGTATCATATTCTGGCTGTTAGCCCATAAGTTATTGGGCCTTTAGTTTATGGACCTTTAGGTTATTGGCTATGTATATATAGCCTACTCTTGTTTTAGTTATTTTCATGCTTTTCAGATTATATTGTAAACCTTAGCCTTTCTTCCCTTCAATAAAGTTCTATTAACATGGTATCAAAGCTAGTTCGATCCATGTCCTTTGATTTGTTGGTTGAAGATTTTGTAGCAGGCACCTACTGCGCGGATCGAACTCCGCGGTGAGTTCGCTGGGGGGTACGGGGGGCAGCGCGCCCCCATCCGGGGTTCGGGGCGGAGCCCCGAATTTTTTTGAGGTGCTGCTGTATTCGTTTGCTGTTTTCGTTGGGTTTTTTTGGTTGGATTGATTCGTTGCTGTCTTCGTTTGCTGTCTGGTATTGTTCGTCTTTCGTTCTTTTGCTTGCTGCTATTGTTGTTCGTTCGGAATTGTTCAACCTAGGGTTTTGCATCTTTTTGTTTTTTGAATTGTTTGTGTGTTGCTGTGTTTACAATGACTGGAAAGGATGATTCTCTCCAGTCCATTAGTACTCAATTAGATGGTAAGAACTATGCCTATTGGAGTTATGTCATTAAGAATTTTCTTCGTGGGAAGAATATGTGGGGTTATATCACTGGAGTAAAACCAAGACCTATCGATGATAAAACTGAAAATTTTGATTTGTTGGTGGACTTATGGGAAACTAATAACTCCAAGATTATCACTTGGATCAACAATTCTGTAACTCAGTCAATTGGTATGCAATTGGCTAAGTATGACACAGCAAAGGAGGTCTGGGATCATTTGGAAAGACTGTACACTCAGTCTAATTTTGCTAAGCAGTACCAGTTGGAGTATGATATCCGTGCTCTTCAACAGCATGATCTCAGTATTCAAGATTTTTATGCTGCCATGTCGGATTTGTGGGATCAATTGGCACTTACTGAATCTGCAGAGTTAAAAGGTTTTGGGCCGTACATTGCTAGACGGGAAGAGCAACGCTTGGTTCAGTTTTTGATGGCACTACGTTCTGACTTTGAGGGCCTACGTGGAACAATCCTTCATCGATCTCCCCTCCCTACTGTTGATTCTGTGGTTCATGAACTGATTGCAGAGGAGACTCGTATCAAGTCTCAAGTGGATAAAGGGTCTAAAGTAACTACTACTCCTGTCGTGTTTGCTGCTTCAACTGATCAGTCTAGGCCACCACGTACTCAGACTCGACAATCTCCTAAAGTTGCATTTGATGAGTGTGCATTCTGCAAACAGAAAAATCATTGGAAGGCTCAGTGTCCGTTGTTACTTAACAAGGTCAAACAGCCTCAATCTGGGCAGCAACAGAAATATGGGCAGCAAAAGTCTCCGTCACGCTCCTCTGGTCCGTGGTCATCTCGTCCTCCACAGTTCGCTGCTGCTGCACCATCTGTAGATGTTGAGTCTGTTAGCACTATGCCACCTTCTGCGTTGGATCCCCAGGTTTTCGAACAGTTCAGACAGTTCTTCGTTTCTAATCCTACGGCCATGTCAGCATCTATGTCTCATTCGGGTTCAGTTTCTTCTAGTACCTCAGGTATTCCTTCCTCCTTGTGGATATTGGATTCTGGTGCGTCTCATCACATGTCCCCTCATTTGTCATCGTTTGGTTCTTTGTCACCCATTTCACCAATCTCTGTTATGTCCGCGAGTGCTGTACCTATGTCAGTCGAGGGTGTTGGTTCTGTTACTACCCCTCACATTGTCCTCTCTGATGTTTATTACATTCCCAAACTTGCTTTAAATCTTGTTTCGGTCAGTCAGTTGTGTAAGGCTGGTAATTGGGTGTTTTTTTCTGATTCTGTTTGTGTTATACAGGACCAACACACTCAGAGGGTGATTGGGACCGGCCGTAGGTTGGGGGAACTCTATGTCTTGGAGAATCTCAAAGTGTCTGTAGTTGCTGCCTCTAGCATAGATTTATCTTCTTTTCGTTTGAGTCCTTTGTCTTCTCAGTTTTATCTTTGGCATTCCAGATTAGGACATGTGTCAGTTTCACGTTTACGTTTTTTGGTCTCTAGTGGTGCTTTGGGTCATGTGAACACTAGTGATATTTCAGATTGTAGTGGTTGTAAACTGGCAAAATTTTCTGCCTTACCGTTTAATAAAAGTGTGTCTTATTCTGTTGCTCCTTTTGATATTATTCATTCTGATGTATGGGGACCAGCGCCAGTATCCACTAAGGGTGGATCGACCTATTATGTTTCGTTTATAGATGACTATACTCGTTATACCTGGGTGTATCTTATGAAACGCAGATCTGATTTCTTTGGCATTTACAACAACTTTAGAGCCCTTGTTAAAACACAACATTCGGCTGTGATAAAGTGTTTCAGGTGTGACTTAGGGGGTGAATATACCTCTAATGACTTCACTCAGTTACTTGCCTCTGATGGTACCATACACCAGTCATCTTGTACCGACACTCCTGAGCAGAACGGTCTGGCAGAAAGAAAACATCGTCATATTGTTGAGACAGCACGCTCTTTACTTTTGTCTGCAGAGGTTCCTAGTATTTTTTGGGGAGAAGCAGTTCTAACTGCTGTATATGTGATTAATCGTATTCCTACTGCATTGACTTCAGGGATGTCTCCGTTTGAGAAACTATATGGTCACCCGCCGAATTATTCTGCATTACTAGTTTTTGGATGTACTTGCTTTGTTCTTCGTCCTCATGTTGAACGAAATAAGTTAGGGTCAAAATCAGCTATATGTGTGTTTTTGGGGTATGGTATTGGACAAAAAGGATATCGTTGCTATGATCCTGTAAGTCAGAAATTATATGTTTCACGACATGTCACTTTTTTGGAACATATTCCTTTTTATTCCATTCCAGCTAAAACCCATGATGTGACAAAGTCAGATATTCGGCTTATTGATCCCTTTGGGATTGACATAGAGGTTCCAGTTCCGGATTCATCCATGCCATCTGGTGTGCCACCTGATAGTGCTTCAGCCTCGCCTGTGCCTGAGTCTGCTCCTTCGACTGTTGAGACTGGAGACCCACCACCTCTGAGGAGGTCTACTCGACCTTGTAAGTCCACCAAACTGCCAGATTTTTACTATTCTACATATTCAGCCTCATTTGCTTCCTTTATTGCAAACATACATCATTTGTCTGAACCTGAGTCGTATAGAGAGGCTGTGTCTGATCCTCTTTGGCAGAATGCTATGGCTGAGGAACTTGCTGCTCTTCATCATACACATACATGGGATTTGGTTACTCTCCCACCTGGTAAGCATGCGATTGGTTGTCGATGGGTGTATAAGATAAAAACAAAATCTGATGGGTCTGTTGAGCGATACAAGGCAAGACTTGTGGCAAAAGGGTATTCACAACAATATGGTATGGATTATGAGGAGACTTTTTCCCCCGTAGCAAAGATGACGACTGTTCGCACTATGATTGCTGTTGCATCCGTTCGACAGTGGAAGATATTTCAGATGGATGTCAAGAATGCTTTTTTGAATGGTGATCTCCACGCAGAAGTTTATATGACTCCTCCCCCAGGTATTGACCACCAGCCAGGTGAAGTTTGTCGGCTTCGAAAAGCTTTATATGGTCTCAAACAAGCCCCTCGTGCTTGGTTTGAGAAATTCTCCACTGTTATTACTTCCCTTGGATTTGTCCCGAGTAACCATGATTCAGCATTGTTTGTTAGATGTACAAGTGCAGGGCGAATTCTATTGTCCTTATATGTAGATGATATGATTATTACTGGTGATGATCATAGTGGTATTGAGTTATTGAAGCATGATTTGGCTCATCGATTTGCAATGAAGGACTTGGGCTTGCTGCGTTATTTTCTGGGTATTGAGGTGGCTCAGTCTAAGAAAGGGTATCTTCTTTCTCAGACTAAGTATATATCTGACTTGTTTACACGGGCGCGTCTTTCTGACAACAGGACTGTAGATACTCCCCTTGAAACCAATGCACGTTACTCTCCTAGTGATGGTGTTCCATTATCAGATCCGAGTCTTTATCGGACTATTGTGGGTAGTTTGGTTTATCTTACGGTTACTCGTCCAGATATAGCACATGCAGTTCATGTTGTTAGCCAGTTTGTTACTGCTCCTACTTCTGTGCACTGGGGAGCTGTACTTCGTATTCTAAGGTATCTTCGTGGCACTCAGTTTCAGAATATCTTGTTTCCCTCGACGTCATCTCTCGAGTTGCGAGCCTATAGTGATGCTGATTGGGATGGAGATCGCAATGATCGTAAATCCACCACTGGTTTTTGTGTGTTTCTTGGAGACTCTTTAATCTCATGGAAGAGCAAGAAACAAGATGTTGTCTCTAGATCTTCCACGGAGGCTGAGTATCGTGCTATGGCTGTGACTACATGTGAGATTATTTGGTTACGTTGGCTTCTTGCAGATATGGGGGTTCACATTTCTATGCCTACTCCCCTGCATTGTGATAACAAAAGTGCGGTACAAATTGCAAAGAATTCTGTCTTCCATGAGCGTACGAAGCACATTGAGATTGATTGTCACTTCACCCGTCATCATTTACAGCTCGGGACCATATCGCTTCCTTTTGTTCCATCGTCTTTGCAGATTGCTGACCTTTTTACGAAGGCTCAGTCGGCGTCTCGATTTCGTTTTTTGTGTGACAAACTCTCAATGCTTATTGCTGTTGCATTGTGAGTTTGAGGGGGGATGTTAGCCCATAAGTTATTGGGCCTTTAGTTTATGGACCTTTAGGTTATTGGCTATGTATATATAGCCTACTCTTGTTTTAGTTATTTTCATGCTTTTCAGATTATATTGTAAACCTTAGCCTTTCTTCCCTTCAATAAAGTTCTATTAACACTGGCAAGGAACATTATGCTAAACAGGAATGTTAATTAATTGGTTCTACGCACAAATTAGAAAATTTGGACAAAGTATAGAGTTTTAATCATTGTTGGTATCATTAGTTACGAATCTTGTAGAAAAACCAACTAATCGATAATATCCCATCATCTGGAGTGGCAAGAACAATAGAGAATTATGTTGATATGATTATAGATAACCTAGCAAAGATTATTTCGAAATGGAACCAAGAGAAAATCTAAATAAATAGTATCGGCAATTATTTTGTAGTCCATGAACGTGATACTAGACTCGTGTTTGTGATTATATATTCGATCGAAGAAAATCATACAAATTGTTCGAGGTGACAAGTTAGGTATTTCGACAAGTATCCTTACCATGATTTATGTTTTCTTAACTTTCATAATTTGTACATGATTTTGAAGAAAAATATTACCAAATGCTTTGAAAGTTCACATGGGACGAGTCTTTTACTTGATATGATACTAAAATGGTTATTTGAGATGTCTCACTGTTGTAAGACATATTTATCGCTATTTGATATATGATTACTGTTATTGTGAAACGTTCTTTATTTACTTGAGAAATAAGTATGTTGACATATGTTTTGTTCAAGTTTTACATAAAACATGATTTGATATGAACGTAAATGTCCTGTAATATTTTGAAAAGGTTGTTATATGAGTACCTACCGTTTACAAAGAAAAGTATAAATGGGAGTAGACCTTGATTTGGATCACTTAGCTAATGACGAGTTCGTTAAACGTGGTGCACCTTGCATTTACAAATTACATTTATAGCCATCGCTAGTGGGAAGGTAGAACTAGCATACCATTACTGCTTTTTCTCGAGTTGGGATCTAGTGATATGATTATTAGACTCTTTTATGAGGGGTCCACAATTATTGACTTTTCTTGAAGTAGAAAATCACACTGATTACATGATTCATTCTTGAAAATCTTCCAACTATGCAATATTTGATATGATACAATGCGTATTGAGTTTATTACTTAGTTCATCTTGCTTAAATGAAACAAACAATATTGTTTATCATTACTATTTTCTAAAGGGCATTTATTTGATGATGTTTCTGACTTTGTCCCTGTTAAAATAATTTTGGTTAAGTGTTATTACTCACTGAGCTAGTGTCGCACTCTTCGTTATTGTTTCTATAGAAAGCACAGGTGACATTGGTGAGGATTTTTTAACTTGCATATACGAGTTGGCATATTCCTAGTGAGCCCCGCACTTGTTCGTGTTGGCAGCAATTTATTTATTTGTTATGTTTTTTTCCTTGAAAATTTTTAGAATCGCTCCATAGTTATTCCTTTAAAGTTTGAGTATTCTATTGTTATTATGGACTTGTGAAGTATTTGACTTCTTCTCATATTTTGAAGATGGATTTAGTAGTGTTATTTCGTTGGTGATATTGGTTTGTTACGTAGTGAATTTGAGATAGGAAAATTTTTTGGATAGGCCCAGAAACAGGGAAAACTCTGCCTGATTTTATGTGGAATACTAATGAGGCTTGCTTTGAAGTTCTAACCTCCTTACCACCAGTCATGGTCCTAATTTGGGTTGTGACACAAATAGAACCTCCATGTGCAACATTTTCACGTATCTGACAAATATCCATAACAAATACTTCCTGTATAAATTTTCTCAGTGGCAATACAACTCAAATTGACAAAATCATTTTTATATAGCAAAACTGAAAGAGCAAACTTTATTATATATTCATTTGTTCTAATACATATTAAGTTCTCTGAGTACTATATTCACATTGTTTTTATTCAACTTCCTGGTGAGGACGATTATATCGACAAATGAGAAGAAAATACAGGAAGTTTACAACATTGCAGAAAGCAATCAACCAATAGTAATAATCTATGTGACCCTTGTTAATATTACTTGACAACCAGCTAACTCCACCTCCATATGAGGTAACACTATCCACAATATTCACTATAAAACTCCCAAAAATGCCAGATACAGCCATCCCGAGTGTGAAAATAGCCACAACAAAACTAGACATGCTTTTGGGAAGCTCAGCATAAAGGAACTCTACCAATCCGATAGCATTAAAAGCATCAGCTAGTCCAAGAAGAACGTACTGTGGCACCAACCACATAGCTGACATGTTAACTGATGAAATATTTGGAATTTCTTGTGGATCATTCTGATCAATTGCTAAGCCCCGCCTTATGCTTTCTGTTATTGCTGAAAGTGCCATCGCTGCAGTAGATAGAACTAAACCAATTCCCATGCGAAGAACGGGGCTTAAGCCTCCTGGCTGTCCTGTATATCTGGATTTTATTGGCACGAGAGCACGATCATATATGGTAATCCACACCACTAGAGTTATCACCATAAAGAACGAAAAAGATCCTGCTGGTACTTCAAAATACGAGAAGATATGTCTATCCATTGTCATTGTTTGAAGTGTAGAAAACGAAAATTGATTTAAACTCAACTGAACCATTATGTTGCTGGACCACATGGGAACAACTCTAAGAAGGGACTTCAAAGATTCTACTTGTTCTACACTACAGAGTCTCCATGGGTTTGAAGCGCGCAATCCATCAGAATTTGCATCTATTTGAGGATCTTCAATTATGCAAGCTTTATTTAAACACCTACTCGAAGATCAGTCTAATAGGTAAGTGTTAACTAACATAGCTAATAAAGTAAACAAGATTGCCATAGATTTCCCTCCTAACGGATCATACCTGAAGCTGCTTGTCAAGGCTTGGATTTCAGAACTGGGCGATTGATGATAATAGGCTTCACCGTTACCAGAGTGAAGATCGATATTTCTTTTTCTAACAGAAGCAACAAGTACTTGAAAGAATCCAGTGAATAAGCTCTCACTAGCACTAACTTTGATATACAGGGAAGAACCCGAAAGGAAGGCTGCAACAGAGAAAAACATAAGGATAGCAGGAATCCCAAAACCAATTTGCCATCCAAAAGCATCTTGAATATACACAATTAAGGTTGTTGCGACGATTGTTGACATTCCAATAGTAGCATAGTACCAACTGAAATAGCTTTCCATAATCCTTTTATTATTTGGATTTTCTTTGTTGTCCAATTGATCAGCACCAAATGCTATAGAACAAGGTCTAACGAAACCAGCTCCCACAGCAATCATCCCAAAAGAAAACAATAACACAAGGAGTTGTGCTGGTGTTGGCCTATTGCATATCTCGAAATGATCACAATGTGAAGGCCTCAATTGTGGAACCATGGTGGTTAGCCAAAGAATAGTCATTCCCTTCGAATAAAATCAGAAAATTTGTCTCAGTAAAAACAGTAAAGTCGAAATTCTATATTACTCGAAATGTTATTTGTCGAGAAATCTATCCACTCGTGAATGAGGTTCTTGATTGTTTTCCCATGAACGGACTTCAACTAATTACTTGTTATTTTCAATGTTTTCGAGTACAAGAATCTGTATATGGGCACAACAACTTCAACACAAGTTCAAGTCTCAAAACAAGAACACCTATGAAGTTCTATAACACCTTCAACACAAGATTAAAAATAATTTATCCAAGAAGTGTGTTATTTTTCAGAAATAAGATGAAAAAGAATTTTTAAGGCCAAGTCACCCGACTTCACGGAGTATCCTTAAGGAATAATTTCACTCACTATACCCGAGGTTATAGAATCTTCCTCCCAGGATAAAATGATCTTAAATCCAACTATAGTGGTACCTCAAATAATTGAATTCATCAAACTCACTCAACAGCTAATGATCACAATGAGTTTTTGAAGATATATAGAGTATTTTTACTGTCAAAAATTATGTTAATACCTGAGGAATACGTCAGTTATTTATAGCCTTTAAGTGTCCTTGGTTCAGCAAAAAGGAACCTATTCAGTACAGTCACGTCACCTGCGCCCAGTCTGCGCTGGACCTGCGCCTGATCTGCGGCCATAGGTGACAATGTCCAATTCCAGTGGCTACATATGCTACATTTGCGCCCACAGGTCACCCTATAACGCGAAATAGTGTGCCTTTTACCTCGAAAGGATGCTGCATTTGCATGGCATCCGAAATGCGCCCGCACTTGGAGAAAAACAATTCTATCAGATTTTAGGATTAAAATTTCACTTATAAAACAAGTTTCAAATAAAATTCATCTAAAAATATAGATCTCATCGATTGATCATTTTCCAAATCCAAATTCAAATTCGAAGTCGAAGCCGAGCTGAGCGAGCGAAGACGATGACGGCACGAGGCACTACCTTGTTCTTACCTTACTATCCATGTGGAGTAAGTGCTCCTTATTAAAAACACTTCAAAGTTCCCTTCTCCCATCAATATGGGAGAATTAGTGAACTTTTCCTTAAAAGAGTACACTTTCAATTTTAGTGTCTCTCTTTCTCTCCACTATTTTTCCTCCATTTTTCATTCACATATACACCTTGAACCCAACAATCCCCTACATGAATGGGGAATGGCCATCTTTTGAAGAATTTACGGACAAGCATGTGATCATTTAGCAAAGACTGATTGTATCTGGATAAGTAGGTTTTCCTTTGAACTTTCCGTAGTGAACATACATCGGATGCACTCGGTCAATCGGTAGATTTGATATCTTTGAACCGTCGAGCTTTAATGTACACCTAGACAACACATGTCACACAACCAACCTTTTACTATTTATGATTCTCACGGTTTTGTTCTTTTCATCCATAAACAAGTCCTGGTTTCATGAGAGCTTAGAGAATAGGCCTTTACTAACATTCTCCTTGAAGCGGCTTCTACTTCACCCTTACATAGGTAATTTATAAACGTTCAATCCTATAGATTAAACTATTTGGTCAAATCTGCCAAATTTAGATAATCATTAAAAGACTTCATACCATAAGTCTTATCCTCGTTTACTAAACATTATCCACATCATGAGAATAGGTTGGGTATAATAATAATGTTGAACCTGTCAGACACAACTTTGTTTGATCTCTTTGAACCTAGCTCTTGGAATCTCCAGTCTGCTAGGTAAAGTTGCCGACATGTTGAGTTGTCCTAGGCCTTAAACCCATTCCCTTGGATGTCCGTTCAACTCCTTCTCTAGATAGGCCTTTTGTAAGTGGATTCTATACACTATTCTTTGACTTTACATAGTCAACAGTGATAATTCCACTAGAGAGAAGTTCTCTAACGGTATTATGTCTCCATCTTATGTGATGAGATTTACCATTGTACATCATGCTCCCTGCCTATCTATTACCGCTTGGCTATCACAGTGAATACACACTGGTGCCACTGGTTTAGGACAATAAGGAATATCTTCCAAGAAATTCTGGAGCCATTCTGCTTCTTCACCAGCTTTATTTAATGCGATAAATTCAGATTCCATTGTAGAGCAAGCAATACATGCCTGTTTGGAAGATTTCCAAGAGACCGCTCCTCCACCGATAGTAAATACATATCCACTCATGAATTTTACTTCGTTTGATCCGATGATCCAATTTGCATCACTATATCCTTCAAGTACTGCGGGATATATACTATAATGCAAAGCATAGTCTTGAGTGTATTTAAGATACCCCAAAATTCCTTTTAGTGTCATCCAATGAGTTTTATTAGGATTACTCGTGTACCGACTCAACTTACTAATAGCGCATACTATGTCTGGTCATGTGCAGTTCATTATATACATTAAACATCTCAATACTCTTGCGTACTCCAATTGTGAGTTACTTTCACCTTCAATCTTTCGAAGTGCAAAGCTCACATCCAATGGAGTCTTGGCAATACCAAATTCCATATACTTGAATTTGTCAAGGACCTTTTCGATGTAATGAGACTATGACAATGCCAACCCTTGTGGAGTTCTATGGATTCTTATTCCTAAGATAACATCCGCAACTCCAAGGTCTTTCATATCGAACTTGCTCTTGAGCATTTATTTCGTTGCATTTATGTCAGAAATGTCTCCACTGATGATCAACATATCATCCACATATAAACAAATAATGACATGGTGATTTGGAGTGTCTTTAACGTAAAAACATTTATCACATTCTTTTATCTTGAACCCGTTTGCCAACATGATTTGGTCAAACTTCACATGCCACTGTTTAGGTGCTTGTTTTAGTCCATAAAGTGATTTGACAAGTTTACACACCTTATTTTTCTTTCCTGGAACCCCAGAACCCTCAGGCTATTCCATGTAGATTTCTTCCTCCAATTCTCCATTTAGGAATGCTGGTTTCACATCTATTTGATGGATTTCAAGACCATATACTGTCTCCAAGGCAATTAACATCTGAATTAACGTTATCCTTATTAATTGCGAGTATGTATCAATGTAATCAAGGCCTTCCTTTTGTTTGAAGCCTTTTACAATAAGTCTTGTCTGGTACTTATCAATAATACCATCATCTTTTATTTTCCTTTTGAAAATTTATTTAAAACCTAAAGGTTTATTTCCTGGAGGAAGATCAACTAACTCCCACGTATGGTTGCTTAAGATTGAATCAATCTCACTATCGACTGCCTCTCACCAAAAGAATGAGTCCGAAAACGTCATCGCTTCTTTAAATATTTGAGGCTCATTTTCTAAGAGAAATATTACAAAGTCCGATCCAAACAAAGTTAACGTTCTTTGATGTTACTACGTCTTGGATTCTCATCATTATGTACATCCTCACTTGGCTCATCTCGAGATCATTTAGATCCTCCACTAGACTATTCATGTCTAGTTTTATACGGATAAATCTGTTCAAAGAATTTAGCATTATCTGATTCAATTATTGTATTTTCATTGATATCCTGATGCTCGGACTTATGAACCAAAAATTGATATTCTTTACTACTTTTAGCATATCCTATGAACACACAGTCCACCGTCTTAGGTCTTATCCTTACTTTTTTAGGCATAGGAACTTAGACCTTCGCTAGACACCCCCACACTTTAAAATATTTCAAATTGGGTTTCCTTCCTTTCTATTTTTCATATGGAATTGATTGTATCTTACTAAAGGATACTCTATTGAGTATTCGATTAGCCGTAAGGATAGCTTCCCCCCACAAGTTTTGTGGTAAACCTGAACTTATAAGTAAGGCATTCATCATTTCCTTCAAAGTTCAGTTTTTCCTTTCCGTAATTCCATTAGATTGAGGTGAATATGGGACTGTAATTTGATGGACAATTTCATTCTCTACACATATTTGCGCAAAAGGAGATTCATATTCTCCGCCCCTATCACTTCTTATTGTTTTGATCTTTTTCTCTAGCTGATTTTCAACTTCAGTTTTTTATTGCCTAAACGCATCTATTGCTTCATCCTTACTATTTAGCAAATAGACATAACAGTATCTAGTGCAATCGTCAATAAAAGTTATAAAATACTTTTTCCCACCTCAAGGTGGTGTTGACTTCATATCACAAATGTCAGTGTGGATTAAGTTTAAGGGATTGGAATTCCTTTCAACGGATTTATACGGATGCTTAGCATACTTTGATTCTACACATGTTTGACACTTTGATTTATTGCACTCAAAGTTTGGCAAAACTTCTAAGTTAATTCGTTTACGCAACATTTTGTCATTAACATGGCCTAATCGTTCATGCCATAAATCATAAGACTCAAGCAAGTAAGAAGAAACTGAACTTTTATTGATTTCAACATTCATTACATTCATTTGAATAGGCCCTCATTGAGGTAGCCTTTTCCTACATACACTTCACCTTTACTAAGTACAATTTTTTCGGAAACAAATATACATCTAAATCCATTTTTGTCTAGAAGAGGTATAGAAATCATGTTCTTTCTTAACTCCGAAACATATAGGACATTGTTAAGTGTCAATACTTTGCCTGAATTCATTTTCAAGTATATTTTTCCTGTTCCTTCTACTTTTGCAGTAGCGGAGTTTGCCATGTAGATCTTTTCTTCCCCTTGAGCCAAATCAAAAGCAACAAATAACTCCTTATTAGCACAAACATGGCAGGTGGCACCAGAATCCATCCACCATTCGCGAGGATTTCCCACCATATTGCATTTGGACAGCATAGCACACAGGTCATCAACGTCTTTCTTGGACTCAGCAACATTTATTTGGTCCTTCTTCCCTTTCTTTGGGGCACAACAATCTGTGGACTTGTGGCTAATCTTGCCACAGTTAAAGCACTTTCCCTTGAATTTTTTCTTGGGTTGATTGCTTTTATGTCCTGCTTTCTTCCACTTTTTGGAGCTATGGTTATCTTCTACAATGTTTGCTTCATTCATTGAAGAATTTCCTCTTGAACTTTTTTCCACAGCCTTATTATCTTCTTCAATGCGCAATCTGACGGTCGACAGACATCTCCTTACGTTTGTGTTTCAAATAGTTTTTAAAGTCTTTTCACATAGGTGGTAGCTTCTCTATTATTGTTGCTACTTAAAATGCTTCATTCACAATCAAACCTACAATAAAGGTTATGTGAATATTAAGAACACTTTTAAATTGTTCGGCAAAGGTATTTGTCAAAATCATACCTTCCGCTAAGAGATCATGGATGATCACTTGCAATTCCTACACTAAAAAGACAACCGACTTGCTGTCTATCATATTATATTCCAGGAATCTTGTAATAAAGAAATTTTTAGTTCCTGCATCCTCTGTCTTTTACTTCCATTCTAGCGCTCCCCATAACTCTTTTGTTGTCTTTGTTCCACTATACACATTATAGAGATCATCTTGGATACCACTCAAGATGTAGTTTCTGCAAAGGAAATCTGAGTATTTCCAGGCCTCCACAATCACAAATCGCTCTTGTTCAAAGGTTCCCTTGAATACCTCCGGAGCTTCCTCAAATATGAACCTTTGAAGATAAAGAGTTGTGAGGTAGAAAAACATTTTCTGTTGCCACCTCTTGAAGTCAATATCCGCGAATTTTCCAGGTTTCTCCGCTGGTGCCATAGCTTACGAAGAATTAGTACGACTCATTGTGGCAATACTAGTTGCCACCATAGTCATTCCATCATCATGCACTTGACTATCGGTAGTCATTTTCCTGTCACACCAAGACAGAACCTTTAGTATGTCAAAATACTACTAATAAAGTTGCAGCAACTTTAAACACCTCTTGTTTCTAGTTAAACGATGAAGTTTTTATGACTTTCAATCGTAAATCGAGAGATCTTTAACTTGTGATGAAGATTTTATGTCTTCAAATCACTAGTTAAGTTCAAACGGAGTAGAAAGCTTAAAGCTTTAATATCCAGAAACCAAGCTATACAGATTCCGAATATTATTCCTTAAGATTGTTATTTTCAATGTTTTTGGGTACAAGAATCTGTATATGGGAACAACAACTTCAACACAAGTTCAAGTCTCAAAACAAGAACACCTATGAAGTTCTATAACACCTTCAACACAAGATTAAAAATAATTTATCCAAGAAATATGTTATTTTTCAGAAATAAGATGAAACAGAATTTTTAAGGCCAAGTTCCCCGACTTTACGGAGTGTCCTTAAGGAATAATTTCTCTCACTGTACCCGAGGTTATGGAATCTTCCTCCCAGGATAAAATGACCTTCAATCCGACTATAGAGGTACCTCAAATAATTGGATTCGTCGAACTCACTAAACAGCTAATGATCACAACGAGTTCTTAAAGATATATAGTGTTTTTGCTATAAAAAATTATGTTAATACCTGAGGAATACGTCAGGTATTTATAGACTTTAAGTGTCCTTTTAGAAAAGATGCATTGGTTCAGCAAAAAGGCACTTATTCAGTACAGTCACGTCACCTGCGCCCAGTCTATGCTAGACCTGCGCCTAATCTGCGCACGCCTGATCTGCGGCCACAGGTGACACTGTCCAATTCCAGTGGTTGTGCTGCATCTGCGCCCATAGGTCACGTACCTATGTTGCATCTGCGCGCGCAGGTCACTCTACAGCGCGAAACAGTATGCCTTTTACCTCGAAGGGTCGCATCCCTTCGAGATACGTTGCATATGCATTTGCATAGCGTCCGAAATGCGCCTACACTTGGAGAAAAACAATTCTATCACTTGTAAAACAAGTTTCAA
Organism: Capsicum annuum; assembly: GCF_002878395.1. NCBI lineage: Eukaryota > Viridiplantae > Streptophyta > Magnoliopsida > Solanales > Solanaceae > Capsicum > Capsicum annuum. The sequence continues at coordinate 55,546,394 of NC_061118.1, read as the reverse complement.
ATAAAATTTGTCTAAAAAGATAGATCTCATCGATCGATCATTTGCCAAATCCAAATCCAAAGCCGAACTAAGCGAGCGACGATAATGGCGGCGCGAGGCACCACCTTGTTCTTGCCTCACTATCTATGTGGAGTAAGTGCTCTTTATTAAAAATACTTCAAAGTTCCCTTCTCCCACCACTGTTGGAGAATTAGTGAACTTTACCTTAAAAGAGTACACTTTCCATTTTATTGTCTCTCTTTTCCTCCGATATTTTTCCTTCATTTTCCATTCACATATACACCTTGAACCCAACACTTGTTATAGAGCCTTTGAATATTTTCGTTAATCCATGAATAGGATCTATACATCTCGGTCGGAAAAGAATCACAAGAAAAAAAAAGAATTAGAATTGATCTATAGGTTTCTTGTAACAAACGAAAAGGACAAAAGATGAAATATAAACCATGAATCAACTAATCCCTCTCGGGGACTTTCTTAAAGAGGAAGCTCATGTGTATATCATGGAATAAGGTCTGATCATACTCATGGAGATCCCGTAAATATTCCAAAAAAGGAGAGTTCGGCGCAAATGGCATTTTTGTGGAGATTAGAAGCATTTACTAATTCATGATCTAGCAAGTACAGAATGAAAACATGATCTGGCAAGTACAGAATAAAAACAACGTTCTTGATTCTACGAGAATTTTCATGAAAGCCTTTCATTTGTTTATCGTCAATGGAAGTTTGACTAGTACTACTATTATGGAGTAATATAAATTAAATTAATCAGCTTCCACTCTCAACTGAGTTCAAGATTTATTTAAATTCGACATATCAATCAAATTTAGAACATCCTTACTGAATTTATGATGCACCTCGAAGAACTAAATCTCTCCAGGAGGTTAACCTCGAGGAAGAAGAGAGCTAAGTGTAGGGTATACCCGAGAAGAATAGCTAAGTTGAAAAAATAAGATAGAAGAAGAAGAATTGTATTATGATTTTTCTGCATAGCTGTGAATCATTACACATGAGTATTTATAGATAATCATTGATTGATAACTGCCTAACTAACTCTTGGACTCTACTACAGTAATTCTGTTACAACAGTAAAAACAGACTTTGCTACAGTACTTAACAGAACTAACTAACTTTTGAATCCCAACTATTTTGACTCTTCTTATCCTGCTGCACTTGTATCAATACCCCTCCGTGAAGAACATCCTTGTCCTCAAGGATGGAAATCAGGAAACCTAGTGTGTAACTCTGAAACGAACTCCCAAGTTGCTAGAGCTGCATCAAGATCAGTCTATTTGACTAGGACTTGATCTACTGCCTTGTTGTCGCGCTTGACCATCCTCCTATCTAGAACTGACTCAAGCGCAGGACAAAAGGGACTAGATAAATGCAGAACAGGTGGATGGTTGAAGCTCATGGGGACTTCATAACACTTCTTGAGCTGAGAAACATGGAAAGTAGGATGAATAAGAACATCCTTAGGCAACAACAACCTGTACATAACAGCTCCAATCCCAGCCTCCACCATATAAGGTCCATAATACTTGGTTGCAAGCTTATTGAATAGTCTAGTAGCTACTGTAACTTGACTATAAGGTTGAAATTTTAAGTACACCCAATCACCCACAAAAAATAATCGGTCAGTTCTGTGTTTATCAGCAATGTCTTTCATCCTTTATTGAGCTCTAGCCATGTAATATTTCAGCAGCTGAATGATGGATTCTCTAGCTTGTAATGACCTATCAACCATCTCAAAAGCACTCTCACCAACCAAGTAAGAAAAATGGATAGGAGTTTTCTGACCATACAATACCTCATAAGGGGTGCACTTGATGGTGGAATGATAAGTGGTATTATACCACCACTTAGCCAAGGGTATATATGTAGCCCATTCCTTAGGTTTGTCTAAACAAAAGCATCTCAAGTAAGTCTCTAGAGTCCTATTGAGCACCTTAGTTTGACCATCAGTCTGAGGATGGTAAGCTGTGGATCTTTGCAATTGAACACCTTGAAGTGTAAAAAGTTCTTGCCAAAAAGATCTTAAGAACACAGGATCTCTATCACTTTTCATAGTCACTGGCATACCATAAAGCTTAAAAACATGGTCCAAATAACATTGGGCTATTGATTGAGCAGTATAAGGATGGTGCAAGAACAAGAAATGACCATACTTGCTCAATTTATCAACCACAACCAATATGACATCCTTCCTATTTGATTTAGGAAGACCTTCAATGAAATCTAAACAAACATCAGTCCACACACCTTCAGGAATAAAAAGAGGTTGCAAATAACCTGGATAAGTTGTTGCATCATACTTGTTTTTTTGGCATATGTCACATTGTTGTACAAAAGATCTAACATCCTGCAAAAGAGATTTCCAATAAAATAGTGACTGCAATCTCCAAGTAGTAGTATTTATCCCTGAGTGGTCTCCTTGAGGAGTGTTATGTCATAATTCCATGATCTTCCTTTTAAATTGTGGATCATCACCTACCACCAATCTACCTTTCCATCTCAGCTGTTCATGACACCAAGTATAGTGCTTAAAAGGTTGAACCTGCAATCTTGTAATAATTTCCTGCATCTTAGGATCTTGTATCCAACTCTCTCTAATTTCATCATATAGAACATCACGTGGAGACAAAATGGATATGGACAAGAGTTCAGCCTCAGGAATTCTGGATAAGGCATCAGCAGCCTTGTTCTCAAACCCCTTTTTATACTCAATAGAGAAATCAAAAGTCATGAGTTTAGAAATTCCTGCAATTTGAAAGTCAGTATGTATCTGTTGATCTAACAAATGTTTTAATGCCTTCTGATCAGTACTAACAACGAAATGTCTCCCTAACATGTAATGGGACCACTTTGTAACAGCAAATATAAGAGCCAACAATTCCCTATCATACATAAGCATGGCTTGATATTTTGGAGCCAAGGCCTTACTGATATATGCAATGGGATGACCCTGTTGTATTAACACAGCACCAATTCCCTTTCCACTTACATCAGTCTCAACCACTAAAACCAAGGAATAATTAGGCATAGCCAACACAGGTGCAAAAACTAGAGCTTGTTTGAGTGCATGGAACGTTGTAGTAGCCTGTTCAGACCAATTGAATCCTTTCTTTTTCAACAGGTCATGTAGTGGTCTACAAATAGCACTAAAACCTTGAATAAATCTCCTATAGTATCCAGCAAGACCTAAGAACCCCCTCAATTGCTTGATGTTTATTGGAAATGGACATTGCTGCACAACACTGATCTTTTTAGGATCGGTTAAAACACCTTCAGCACTTATATAATGGCCTAAGTATTCTACCTTATCCACCCTAAATGCACTCTTGGATATCTTTGCATACAACTGATATTGCTTCATCAATTCAAATACAGCCTTGACATGTGCAACATGATCATTCAAAGTCTTACTATAGATGCGTATGTCATCAAAGAATACAAGAACTGATTTTCTCAGTAGAGGTTTAAAAACAGCATTCGTCATCCCTTGAAAGGAACTAAAAACTCATAGTGACCTTCATGAGTCTTAAAAGCAGTTTTATACGTATCATTCTTGTCCATTCTCAACTGATGATACCCTGCCCTTAAGTCTATTTTAGAAAATAACATAGCATCTCCAAATTCATCAAGCAAGTCTTCAATCATAGGTATAGGAAACTTATCGTTGATATTCAATTGATTCAAGCTTCTATAATCCACACAAAGCCTCCATGTACCATATTTTTTCCTTACTAACACCACCGGAAAAGCATAAGGGCTAGCACTATTTTGTATTACCCTTTGTTCCATCATTTCTTGCACAAGTTTCTCAATGATATCCTTCTTGAAAGATGGATATCTGTAAGGTCTTTTACTGACTGGATTAGCGGACTCAATCAATGGAATTCTGTGGTCAAACACACCTCTGTGTAGAGGTAGTATGCCAGGTATTTCAAATAAACAAGAGTACTCCTTGACTAGAGAATCTAAGGTAGGATTTATACCAGATGAAGTAGCTTGGATATTGTAACAACTAGTGTCAGATGTTGTGCTATCCACCATTGATAACATAAATAATTGAGCAGTTTGTGCTTCTTGTTTAATCATCTCCTTTGCCTTAGCAGACTTAAGTTTATCACTAGCCCCTCTCAACACATGTTTCTTGCCCTTATAAGCAAATTCAATTATTTTGTTCTTGAAATCAAATAGTATCCTTCCGAATATGCTTAACCATTGAACTTCCAACACAATATCCACATTCCCTAAAGGTAATAACAGAAAGTCTGAAGAGAAGGTGGTACCTTGTTGTAACCACTGCAGATTTTTACACACAGTAGCAGTCTGCACTTTTCTACCATCTGTAATGCTGATAGATTGTTCTACTATAGGATCATCCTGACAACCCAACCTTGTGGTTATAGATTGATCAATGAAATTATGTGTACTCCCAGTATCAATTAACACTTGTAGGGTCTTTTTCTCATGTTACCCTGTGACTCTAATAGTTTGATAACCAGAAACACCAGTAAAAGCCTGAAGTGATATAGTCATACAGTCTTCAGGTTCATTCAAAAATTCTTGTACTACATCACCATCACTTATCTCTGCGGTATCTTCATCTTCCAATACCTCTACCATATATAGTTGCTTCTTACTTCTACAGTTATGTCCGTGTACATAAGGTTCATCACAAAAGAAACAAAGGACCTTTGCCTTTTTCTCATTCATTTCAGCAGCAGAAAGTCTTCTACCTGGGAACTTACTAACAACATTTTGATGTACCATCTGACTAGTCACCTGGTGAGTCCCAAAATTCTTCTTAACTACAGGTGTGTTAGTAGAGGGTCTTGGTTGAAAGGGTGTTTTATGGGGAGGTAATAAGCTGGCATCTTGAAACCCCAGGATTGAACTTGAGCTTCAAAAACCTCTTCTTGCAATATAGTGATTTTGTAGGCTTGGTGAAGTGATCTTGGAGTCTAAATTCTAACAGCTTTGTTAAGTTCAGGTTTCAACCCCCCTAAGTAACAACTCAGGGCATTTTCATCAGACAAATTTACCCCACATAACAACCTGTCGAACTCAGCTTGATAATCCTTCACACTACTAGTCTGTTGTAAATTCTTAATAGCTTCCATTGGATCTTCAAAACTATCACCAAATCTATCATTAATGGCCAGTACATACTCAGACCAAGAAGGATCTTTCGCAGCAGTTCTAGCTCTCATATATGACCTATACCAAGCTATAGCATCCCCATCTAGATGAGTTGAAGCTACCCTAACCATTTGATCAGGTGGAACCTCATCCATGGCAAAAAAATTGGTCCACCTTATACAACCAGGTTCGCAAATCATGGCCAGAGAATCGAGGGAATTCAAGCTTAGAACAACGAGTAAGAAATTTACCACTAGAATTCTGAAATTCCCTATTTTGTTAGGAACAACCTGGCCCTCTTGATTCATCACCACCTACTGAAGATTCAGCCCTGCCTTCATTTACATCTTTTTCCTTCTGATTCCAATTCCCTAAAGCTTGTTTAATCCCCATTAATTCCTTATCTGTACGCGCATTTCGATCATTCATGCTCAATATTCCATCCATCAATTTCTGCAATTGATCTTGGATTTGTTACAATTTCCCATCGACCTCTTCTGTTGATTTATCCACGTTTTTGTCATGCACAACCATGATTATTCAGCCGAGAATCATGAGCTCTGATACCAATTGATGCACCTCGAAGAACTAAATCTCTCCAGGAGGTTAACCTCGAGGAAGATGAGAGCTAAGTTCAGGGTATACCCGAGAAGAATAGCTAAGTTGAAAAAATAAGAGAGAAAAAGAAGAATTGTATTATGATTTTTCTAAATAGCTGTGAATCATTACACATGAGTATTTATAGCTAATCATTGATTGATAACCGCCTAACTAACTCTTGGACTCTGCGAAAGTAATTCTGTTACAACAGTAAAAACAGACTTTGCTACAGTACTTAACAGAACTAACTAACTTTTGAATCCCAACTGTTTTGACTCTTCTTATCCTACTGCACTTGTATCAATTTAGGGTAAGGTCACAGACTTCATAAGCAAATAATTGAGCTGCACTTACCTGAAATACATATTTCTGGCAACCAAACACCAAAAAATGACTTATTTTCAAGAAAACACTTTCCTTCACACTATACCATATACACATATAAAGGAAATAATTCAGCTCAAATGACAAAAGACTATATTAAAGATCAGAGCTATTGGGGCATACAGAAAGACTGAAGATGGATCCAATAGCGACAACAGTGAAGCGACCCAAGAAAGAATCAGAAACAAAGGCACCTAGAAGGGCAAATCCATGGGAAAGAGCAGACCACATACTCAGTAAACTTGTAGCTGTTGCAGCTTCTATATTATAAACTTTCATCAAGTATATTACCATGTTTGGCTGCAATCCATAACTTGCCACTTTCTCTAGTGTTTCATTCACTGCAAAAATTATTGAAAGCACACACCAAGAATGATTCTTGACGAAAAGTGTGACAAAATAATTAAACATAATGAAAAATACCATAAAGATTTTGCATTACTTATGATGAATGGCATGGTTTTAATACCACCCTTTGTATAAGATTTTGGCAAATGATGTATCAAGTTCTCTTCTTCCTCAGTAATTGCCATCTTTTAAAAAAAAAAATTCTTTCTAATTTTGTTCCAATGTGTTGCAAAGGGTAAAGACGCACAGATAAATGTCACTCCAGGTCGTTTGGGAGATTGTATTAGAATAATATGCAGAGATAAATGTCACTGCAGGTCGTTTGGGAGATTGTATTAGAATAATGTAAAATATGACGTATTAATAATGAGTGTGTTAGCTATACTTATATTTTTCTTATGTAATGTTTGATTTTAACGTATTAAAAATAACATGAATTATATAATTTAAAAAAAAAAATTATAGAAATACTCTCTATATATATGTTGGACAAAATATGAAAAAAAATTTGAGGGATAATTGTGTTTTTAATCATGTTAATGTATGCATTGAATCTATTGCATTGCTAATACCACGAATTTTAAGGTTATAACTAATATAAATATTAATTATACATAAAATAAAAAAAATATATCAAATAAAATACTAATGATACACATTAATATATGCATTACCTTTTCAATCCACTATATAAAAATGACCTTTTTACTTTGTGTAGCAAATATCTTCTTATGGATGGGAGAGGGCATTTTTAGATTAGGAAGAATCACAAATAAAGTAGGCATCTTTTCATGATTCAACCAGTATAATGATTATACAAGTTGTTGTGGTAGTAGTATTGAATTGATCATTAAACATTTGACTAAGATATTTTTTTTATTACTTCTCGTTTGGAGAAATAGCAACACGAACAAAATAGAAAGAAATGAACACTTAAATTTTGATAATTTAAAATTAGGTAACTTACACAAATTTTAAAATTTTTAGTAGCTTGTTACACTTTTACTATAATCTTATTCAATTAAAAAAAAAATTTGATTTTTGTAATACATATATTAAGTCATGATACATATGGATTGTGATTTTATAATTGAGCAATTAGATAAATAAGGAAATAACAAAATTTCATTTATTACGAAGAGTAAATCAGGCGTAAATAGTTGCTTAATAAATCTCTGAGATATCCAAAATCAACAAAACAGATAATCAACTTTAAATTTCAAGCATGCCATATCGACTACTAATTTCAACTGTTGTGAATTTCTTCCATCTTGTTTTTCAAAATTTTCAATTATCTTCAAATTTTGATGCATATTCTAAGTCGTGATACATATTATTTTTGATATATTTACAACTAACCTATTAGTTAAATCAGAAAGTAACGAAAGTACATTTATTAAGGCGAGTGAATCAAGCGAAATCTGTTTTGAAAAGAATCTTTGAGATCTCTAAAACAGAAGAGAAAAATCAAAATTTTTCATCCGATTCATATCAATTTTAATTTTCAATTTGGCTCAATTTCTTCGTCTCTCTTTTTTTTCTTTCTCCACTCTCCATCATCTTTCCATTGTGACAACTACATCTCCGGCGAACTCGAGTCATCGAAAACATCACCTCTGTCCTACCGTTGCTTCACTTTCACCGTTGCACCAACTTAATGTTCGTCAAAATTAAAATTATATATGTATCAAATTGACTTATATGTGTACCAAATTAATTAGAAAGTTTGTATACAAAATTATAATGTGTATCACACGTATTTTATAATTTTTGATACATATTTTTTCATTAGATGAAATAACGGTATAATGAATAGTGAATAAAAAGAAAAATTGATACATATACAAACTGTATCAAACTATTATATCAATGTTACACATACCGCATCAAAATAATGTATCAATGATACACGTAACAAATGCATCACAAAATTAAATAAAATTCATATGAATCAATTGAAAAATATCCAAACATAATGAGGGTGATGAAGCCATTAAATGAACAAAAAACGCATGCATCATTCTTAAAATTATGAAAAGGATATACAAGTTCTTGATATGTTTCTATAAATGTATCAAATACATTTATTTGATAATATGTACATGTGATTGATACATATAATCCACCATCACCACTCTCTCCATCGTTCGTGTGCATCAACATCGTCACCTCAATCGTTCTCATCGGAAACTTAGCAACTGATGTTCAATTTCTCCTTTTTTTTTTCTTAATGCATATTGACTTAAAGGTTGAAAAAAATTCAAAATTGACAAAAGATCATGAAATTAGTAAAATCAGTTTGATATCAGCTTGATGGATGAGTGAAGTTGTTGGAGGTTGAAGAGAAAGAGATAGAAATGCAGAAATAGGAGAAGTAATATGATGAAAATTTCAAGTGAGAGAAGTTACCCATTTTTTTGGGTGGAAGATTGTGATAAATTAAAAAACATAATTTGGGGAGTAAATGGTGCAGTGTTAGTCGGTTGAGGGAATCAAATAATATGTATAAGGAGTAAATTAGTAAAAAAAAAGAAATTTTAAGTAATTTTTTAAAAGACAAGGGACTCCATGTATTAATGACTCTTCATTATGTGGATTTGTGTAATTTTACCTTAAAATATTGTATTATCAAATTCAGTGCTTATTGATACATGCATGTGGTTTTTGGTGATTAATACGTTTACCGTCCATAATACTTATTACGTTTTACTTCTTTTAGTCAAACTATATAATTTTTCATCAATATTTTAAAACATATTCTTTTTGTCATATTAATATGATAGGAATTGTAACTTACATACTTCTCTTACAATTTTAAAATATATAAATCTTATAGTCAAAATATTGAACTAATTCAATTTAATTAACTCCAAAAACTAGTCAAATTGACTTTGAAATAATTAAATATGAGAACGATTTTGAAATGGGAGAGATAAATAAACTAAATTTATTTTTTAAATATTTACCTAATTTATATTGCTTTATGTTTGGACTAATATGTTTTGCTTAAGTCAATAAGTGTTGAGTTAGGTATTTAGACTAATGTTTGCCGGAAAAATTGTGGATGCAAACGAATTTAGATTTGTGAAAAGGGGTTAAAAGCAAGTGAATTAAGTTTGATTAAAATCTCTTTTCTTTTTTCGACTGTGACTCAAGAGAAGAGAGAATAAATGAAAAGGATACAACCTTACATAATATATAGTAGATCCTTTTAGAATAGTGCAGGCAAATTTTTCTTTTATACAACCTTAGTTAATTACATAATTCTTATTATATTTTAATTCGTAGCTAATTTTTTTATGATAAAAATAAATATAGAGTAACCTTGTAATACATAGAAAAAGAAATACAATATAAATTTTTCTCCATACGATCCTATCTAGTATATGTCTCAAATCCCTTGAATATGTGAGATAAGGACAACAGAGTGATTGTGGAAGATGGTGAGAAGGGGTTCAATGGTTGAGCCAATTTTCCGTTTTGGAGACTTGTACTAGTTTAGAGTAATTTTAATTACTTAAAGTTGTAGGAAATAAGGTTAACTTACTTGAGGTCATTTATGTCGTCATTGTTCATTCTTGCTACACTCTTTGCAATGCGATTTCATTTCTAATTTCGGTCATTTACGTCATCATTGTTCTGTCACTGTTCAAACTGGGACCTGACCGTGACGGGCATCCCAAGCCAATCAAGGCCTAAGATAACCCCCTCAGCCTTACCTCAAGAGAAAAATAATATAAAGAAATTGTGGAAGTCAACCCATAAAATGAAAGAGTTTGATAAATACTAAATGAAATTTGAGAGCTTAATTTAAATCCAAAAAATCGCACCCAACACTGTCTACAAGTCTCTATCCAAAAAACATCTACCAAGTCAGGACATGACCCCGACTATGCCAAAAGAAAGAACCAAAGCCTGAAATAGAGAGGATGACTAAAAAACAACAATATCTTCCGGATGATGGAGGGCTCACCACCTCTCGCCAGTTGTTCAACAAGATAACGGTCCACCTAACACTGCAAAGAGTCACAAGAAAAGGTCTTTGAATCTACACATAAAATGATGTAGCGTTTGGGGACGATCAGTACGACGAGTACTGGCATGCAACCCAAGGAAAGGAATAAAATATACATGTACCAAAACCGATAATAAAACACATGGATGAAACACATATTAACCAAAATTCGGTCATAAATCACATGCACCACAATTATATATATATATATAGGATGTCGGGATAGGGGCAAGGGGCATGAAACATGATAGTTTAAAAACTTAATCCTGAACTGTGTAGTTCATTCTGACCTAAAGGCACCCACGAGCTATATGGGTCCGGCTCCTCCTGTCGAAAGGGCCCCAGTCCATGTTAGTCGCATGTATCGGAGAATAGGTTAAAGCCATCAATAGTCAATTAGCCTCCAAACAATATACTGTACAAATTAGACACATTGATCATAGATCCCAAACATCGACAAACGTGGTTTTCAGTGTTAGTCCTCCTGGAACTACACCTTCTCTGTGAACTACACAATTTTTTTAAGCCCAAATTAAAATACTTTTCACATATCATTAACCAATAACCATGAAATCTTTCATTAAGACATTTTCGAATTGATATCGTCATGCCAATAGACTTGTGAATGTTATTGATTTATTTCATTGGATATTGGTTGTTTTTCATATCATACATAGGTGTTTGTATGTTTATGATTCATCAATAGGAGGCTTTGTGCATACAAAGAATGTTACTGATCATGTTTAATCCCTTGCTACCATGATACTTACGATTTTACTTGTCACTGACTTTTATGGTAAACGAGAGGATATTCAGTGGCAGCGTGAATCTTCATATATTGATAAATCCATGACTGATTCATTGGAGTATTTATTTGTGAAGGATGCACCCCAACAGGATCCCCAATCTAAGTATGTTATAATAATGTCTTCATTATTTTTTTAATTTTAATATAAATGCTTATTCCTTAAATTATTTTATTAACTTTTGTTTTTCAGTAGTTGTGGCATGTTTGTATGTGCTTTTGTTGAATTTGTTAGCCATAATGTATTTGATATTTTCAATAGAATATTTGATGTTTTCAACCATCATCTCAAATATGGTGCTCTACTAAGAAATTATGCAAGAAGAAAACAGAATGATGGAGCAATTAGTGAAAGTGAGGTAACTGAAAATGTTACTAGCAAACATGATGGTCTCAAAAGATTCAAAAAAGTTAATCTAAAATTTCAAATACATAATTGTATAGTCCAATTATGATTTCTTTGTCCAGTTCTGGATTCTTTGAATGTAGTAAGTTCAAATAATTTTTTGTTCAAAAAAGGTATCGTTAAATTTTATAAATTATGTTTTGTCATTAAAGTTCGTATCATATTTTTTAATATTTTATGAATGTTTTTTGGCTTATATTATGGTCGCTATCATTGATGTTTATATCATTGGATATTTTATATTGAAAACATCTTATTAAGTTGATGTTCTAATATTTCTTTTACCGATTTATATTTTTAAAATATAAATGATGGTTTCATGTTTTGTATATTCGATTAACATATATTGTTTATCATGAATTTTGTATACATAAGATAATGCAATACTCTTTAGTATATTCTTATGCAATTCATACATAAGATATTATTTACTATATTTAATTAAATTGATATCAATATACCTCCTTTAAAATATCTCATATATGTCACTAGCTATCAATTTTTATACACCTGTTAGACTATTTAACATTGTAATCTGTTTGTTAATAAATTAGGGCTATTGGCTTATAATACAATGTTAAAAGAGATCACTCTATTTTAAACTGCATATTATCGATAACTTATAGATAGCATTAGTCAATCATTTTAATGAAAGAGAACGAAACATAAAATAGGAGACAATTCTCAATCAATAAATTCATTCTATTTGTTCATTATTCAAATAATATGTGCACTATATCTCATTGTGTGCATAACACAAAACATAAATCTTCACTTTGATCACAAAACAACATCATCATAAAGTACAGAAAAAAATCCATCAGCATGTATGACTATAAGTTGTGAACAATATTAGAAGCAATTTTTCAGAAATTACATTTAATTGATATTTATAAAAATCAATATCCAGGAACATAAATCATTAAAAATCAACCAACATTTTAACACTAGAATAAAATAGAAAATACAAATGCCAACTTAAGCTAGAGGTGAATGTTTATGGCATGTTGTCTTATTGTGTCCCTCTCTATGATAGCAACTACATGTCACCTTTGATCTTTTACACTTCTCTTCGTTTGGTGCTTTCCATCTTTCAAGACATGGCCTTCTGGGAGGCCTTTTTGAATTTAGTGGCAATGCAATTTCATCCAACACTTTACGTGGTATTTTTTACGTACTTTCACAAAGTAGATGTTCAACTGGTATGGCATACGCATCTCAAAAAAAAAATTTGCTATAGTACGATGAGCAATAGGTCTCGCCATGTTGGTTACTATACGTAATAGCAATCATAGCATGAGAACATAGTATTTCAACTAATTGAAATTCTTCGCAGCTGTATTTTCTACTTTGCAAACAACAATGAATGTTTTAGCTTCATCAATTACATTATGCAAGAATTCATTTGATGCTCTTACCTACATTCAAAATCAATATTAATACTTAAAAGTTAAAATATAGACCATAAAATTTTCATCATAATCAGGAAAAAAATTTATAGTGTATTTTGACATATTCTTTAATTTAGCAAAAATCTATAAAGTAATGAAATAGATGACTTACTGTCATTTTCTGTAATAACAAATGATTAACCATTAAAATATCATTGTAGATCTATTAAAGTGTTTGAAGCTTCTTTGTTATGTTTTGTAATCCATGATTCAACAATTTACCTCATAAAAATCCATTGCTGAAATCATGGGTAATTTCTAGCTATTCGATTGGTGTTGTTTATAGATTCAGCTATGTTTGATGTCAATGCCTAAGTCCGCTTTACAGTAGAATGAATCCTTATCCATTTGTAATAGCCAAATTGAAATAAACATCCCCTCACTTCTTATCAGTTTGGTCTACCCTATTCATTAACTCTTCAAATTGTTGGAGACTATATGCCTTGGCCATCGCAAAAAACAGTTTATGCAATTCTTCATTATTCTTACAAGGGTTTTTCTTTATGTTGCACCATAAATGACAAATGCATGCATGACATATTGGGATATATTTTTGGTGTTGTCTTTCATAGGTTGTCGCTCCTGTTGGATACTATACACATACCCTTCCTTACACCAAATGCAATTCTAAATTTCTCAAAAAATCATGTCCAAGATGCAATATTTTCATAATCAACAACAATATAAACGAGTGATAGTATATGACCTGTATTCATTATATAATTACATACAATATAGTTGATTACCTTTTCAAGCTAAAAACTTGCAAAAATCTTACCACACTTATACACTCAAATAGAAATTCGGATTTCGTATCCAAAATGTAAAAATAAAGTTACCTCTTGAATATGTACTTGTAATTAGCATGATTCCACAGTAAAGTGATTTTAGAGTCGCTCCATCAACAACAACAATTGGCCTATAATATTCTCACTCCCTAATTGAAGCATCCAACAAAACAAAAGTATACATGAATCTATTTTCATCAGTTTTCTTTCAATTGACGACAGATCCAGGATAATGTTTTTCCAAAATATACAAATAACCTAGGATCTTTGATATAACTCAGTAGGATCACCCCACAATATCATAACTGCTTTGATTTTTGCATGCCAAGCCTGATTATAACTCCATATTCCTTCAACATATCAGCGGCAGTATCATTAGGAGTGTATATTCTTTTGGTGCCTCATAATTACCTAAAACTAATCCAGCGATAACTTTTGTCATCTCTAGACACCTTGCATAAACTTGGTCCTTTATTGAGTATGTATGAATCTCACAATACTTTCTTATCTTGAAAATGTTTGATTTGTTTATTCTTGAAAAACGAAGAAATCAAGTACAGTCTTCCACCACATAAATTAAATAGTAGTTTTTTAAATTTTAAAAATCAACAACTCATGAAATATATCAAAATTAACAAAACAACATATACATTGTTTATGCTTTCAAAAAAAAACATATAATGCAATAATTGTTATCTGCTAGCACTTGACCTTTCTTTACGATATGAAAATTGATTCACAAATGCATGCAGACTCATAACCTTAGTCAGTGTTTCTTTATCTTTGTAAAGCTGATTTAAAGCTATTCTCATATTAGTTGTTTAACAAATTATTTCAACATGTTCTTCTCCAACTACTTCATCATCCTGTTTTAAACCTATCAAACGAACTAAATCATTTGAAAATAGATTATTCCGCTCCAAAATTCTTTCGTTAAATCTTTTATTTCTAACACAAACAATGGCTCCTTCATTAGGTTATATTGCTTCAACCGATATATTCTTCTTTGTAACGTACAATGAATACTGTACAAAGAAATCAAAAATTGTCTTTTTTTATCCAGATAGACCTTCGCTCCAGTGTAATTGTGTATAGCCATTGGCAAACATCTATCACTTATTATGTACTTTATTTTAATTTGATTCTGTCACGACCCGAGCAGGGGCCCTGGACGTGGCATGCCCCCAATACTATAGCTAGTATGAACAAATGTTCTGGCATATCACTCGAGCATACTTCTAATACAAATGGATAAAATGGAAGTAATATAGAATTCAATCATGATTTTCTCAAGAGATAAAATTTCACACAAATGTATTAACACCGCATAATATCCAACAATACCAATAGCTATGATAAATAAAGACTGGAAATTACAAAGTTTTCTTGACAACTATACCATCCTGTGAAGCCTCTAATAAGTATCAATACCAAAAGGAAAGAAAATATATACAAATAATCACTATATCTTGTCCGACCTCCTGGTGGGAAAGAGGCTCACCAATAGCAGAAGATAAAGATCCTAACGAGGGTCCTAACCGTGGACTTGAGCACCAGAACCTACATCATGAAATGATGTAGCACCAAAGACGGTCAATACCTGTGATGTATTGGTATGTAAAATCATTTCAAGAGGACAGTGCAGCAAGAAACTATAAATGACAATAAAATTCAAATGTAAAGGAAGACAACTGGAAAGGGAGAAGAATATATACTGAACTCATTATTGACTAAGGTAAATTTAATTCCTTTGATTATTTTTGGGAGAAAGTAGTGAACCGTCATAAACCACCATGTGAGCGCAAGGAGTCTGATCTCGGCCCAGTCAGCTAAATCAACCTATATCTTGCTTGGTATAGGACATGACATGACATAATTTGCTAGCAAGTATCCATGGTTATCCCCTTTTTGGGACACATGGAAATAAAAAAGATTCATCCAATTTACAGAATAATCTCTATCCTAGTCAGCAAACATAGTTTCAGCCATTTTTTGTTTAAACCTATGCCTTCACGGTCAGCTAACTAACTCCCTTATGCTCATGAGGTTATTTTATGTATTTATATTCAAAGTTTTGGCCATATTAGGCCCATGCTCGTGATTTAGCCTTTTTAGGCTCATGTACATAATTTAACCCTTTTTGGCCTCAAGTTGGGAATTCAATTATTCTGTATTGATGAGATTGATACCTTTTCATAATATTCAGAATTGCTAAAAATATTTTGTTTAGGATTCATTAACATGATTTCCACAACTCTTGAGAGATTATGTTTAGGAGTTAACTGGAAGGATAGTAATTTATACATGGTGTAATCGCTGAGATAACTAAATTTGTCCAGAAATAGATTTTAAGTATTAAATAGGATTCTAACTGTAAGTCTGGGAAAATTCCTAGAGCATCGTTGTAATTGTTGAAGCTATAATGAGTGTTTCGCAACTTTGTGGTACTCAACTAAAACACATTTACAAAGGGAATCATGCTTGCAAACATTAATCCTAGTTGAACCACTATAACCAATAGACATATATCACAAACAAGAATAATGAGCCAACATAGTTTACTGTAGAGCGTCAACCAAACAACATATCACCAATTTATGACATGAGATAAAAATAGAGCAACCTAAAATCAATATCTATTAGTTCAGTAGCCTTAAATAGATTGCACATACATTAGAGAGAAACATAAGACAAATTTCGTTAGCATCAAGGTAGTTTATTTGCAATAATTAAGGACATTTGAAATCGTAGTAATTACAGCAACTCAGTTTTGAAGGGATGCCCAACATGGGCTTTGACTTTACTGTAAGACTCAAGTTTTCAGAATTTCACAAAATAACTTAGGAAACCAGGGAAAATTCTTTAATATATACAAACACCAAGTTCCTAATCCACGCACCAAGTTAACAATACCAAACCATGTGGAGGGAAGCAGATTACAAAACATAAAAGAGAACATCCAGGAAATTGAGCAAAAGGTAATTCTACATACCTCAAAACGTTTAAAGGACTTTAGATCGCAAGGAGAAACTAAGCTTTATCCCTTGAGCCAATCTATAGAGCTTCATAGAAGTTGAGTTTGAGAGGGAGATTAGGATTGTTGTGCGATGATGTTAAATTGTGAAACTAGTGGATGAAATAGGGATTTAATACAAGAAATTGAGGAAAATAAAGAGACATCTTAATGCATAAAACTTATGGTCTATAAGAGAGATTTATTTTCTGGAATTAAAGTAACGTGTTATTTGCTAGAGACAAAAAAAAGTAACGTATTTTCAAACAAATAAACTTCTGGATCCAATGAATAAAAAGAGTTTTTAATTAATTGGGATAATATTAAAACAAAAGGACAAAATTTCCCTTGAAGGATCTCACAAAGAAAAGGTTGTGAAACGTTACAATATCTCCCCCTTGGGATCATTCGTCCTCGAATGAAGGTTATATATTCATGTAAAACTTAACACACAGAATTAGGGGATGAAACTTCTATAATGAACTTTTCTTATGATTATATTCTCACCATAACACAAAAATTACAAAGAGAAACTAACCAAGAGAAATTATAAACAAAAATTATGAAAAAACGACACTAGACATAAGCACGATTTAAGACAGGTGTGCCATGGGGCTTGATTTAAAAAAAAACAAAAAGCAAGAATATATGGAATATCATGAGTAAGGATTTGCATTATTACCTTCATTGTCTTCCTCTTGAGAAGTGAATAGGTGAGGATATCTTGCCATCGTATCTTTCTATAATTCCCATGTAGCTTCCCCAAACTTTTGATTTCTTCACAACACCTTTACCGAAACAATATCCTTTGTTCTCAACTTGCGAACTTGATAATCCAATATCTCAATGGGAACTTCTTCATAATTCAATGAATCTTTTATACCAACACTCTCCGTCGGGACTATAAGAGTAGGGTCACTCACACACTTTCTAAGTAAGAATACATGAAATACCAAATGAATCGAGGCCAGTTCCATGGGCAAATCTAACTCATAGGCAACCTTTCCAACTTTCTCAAAATCTGGTAAGGACCAATATAACGAGGACTAAGTTTCCCCTTTTTTTCAAAATGCATGACACCCTTCATGGGTGACACCTTCAAGAATACCCAATTATTTACCTCAACTCCAAGTCCATATGTCTCCTATATGAGTAGGATTTTGGCGACTCTGAGCAGTTTTTAACCTTTCTCCAATAACCTTAACCTTCTCAACAACTTGATAAACCAAATCTGGGCCTAATAACTTAGTTTTACCAACCTCAAACCACCTAATAGGAGATCTACATCTTCGCCCGTATAGAGCTTCAAAAGGAGCCATCCGAATACTTGAGTGGTAACTATTATTGTATGCAAACTCAATAAGAGGTAGGTGTTCCTCCCAATTTCCTTTGAAGTCAAGTACACACTCCCTCAACATATCCTTTAGCGTCTGAATAGTACGCTCCGCTTGACCATCCGTCTGAGGGTGAAAAGCAGTACTAAAGTTCACCTGTGTACCCAAACCTCTCTGGAAGGACCTACAAAAATTAGCAGTAAACTGGGTGCCTCTGCCTAAAATGATAGACACGAGAGTTCCGTACAACCTGACAATTTCCTAAATATATAATCGGGCATAATCTTTAGCTGAGTATGTCATCTTAATAGGCAAAAAATGAGCAAACTTAGTCATCCGATCCATAATCACCCAAATTGAGTCATGTTGATGCCGAGAACGTGGTAACCCTATTACAAAATCCATATTTATCATATCCTACTTCCATACTGGAAAAGCTATATCTTGAGCAAAACCACCAGGTTTTTGATGCTCGACCTTAACCTGCTGATAATTTAGGCACTTGAGTACAAAGTCAGCAATATTTTGCTTCATGTTGTTCCACCAATAAATTTCCCTCAAATCATGATACATTTTGATGGATCCCAGGTGAATGGAGTACCTGGAATAATGTGCTTATGCAATGATCCTTTCTCATAATCCATCAATATCTGGGACACAAAGTCTTCCCTGGTACCTCAGAACACCATCTCCCCATTTCTCAAAAGCCATAATATTTTATTGTAGAACTTCTTCCTTCAATTGCAAGAGAATGGGATCATTCTACTTTTCTTTAACTTCTGACACTAGGGATGATTCTGACATATTCTGTACAACCACCCCACCATCCTCAGAGTCTACGAGTTGGTCTTCTAAATTAGTAAGACAATGAATATCTTTTGTGAGTCCTTTCTTCTCTTTCTCCATATGTGCAAGACTCCCCATAGACAATCTACTAAGAGCATGTGCAACCATGTTGGCCTTACCAGGATGATAGAGCAAACTTAAATCATAGTCTTTGAGTAACTCAAGCCACCTCCTTTGCCTAAGATTCAACTTTTTCTGACTGAAAACATACTGGAGGCTTTTATAATCAGTGAAAATATCAACATGTACCCTGTAAATATAGTAACGACAAATCTTCAAAGCAAAGACCACAATTGCTAATTCAAGATCGTGAGTGGGATAATTTATCTCATTATTTTTAATTTTCCTCGAGGCATGGGCTATGACCTTACCACGTTACATCAATACACAACCAATACCAACCTGTGAAGCATCATAATAAATCATGAAGCCTTCATTTCCCTCTGGTAAAGACAACACTGAGGCGGAGGTCAATCTATCTTTTAGCTTCTGAAAACTCTTCTCACATGCCTCCGACCATTGAAACTTGACCATTTTTTGAGTCAATCTAGTTAAAGGAGTAGCAATGGAGGAAAATACCTCCACAAATATCTTATAGTATCCATCTAGACCCATAAAGCTTCTAATTTCAGAAGGTGTAGTAGGTCTGGGCCAATTTTTCACTGCCTCAATCTTTTGAGAATCAACCTGGATGCCTTCACCAGAAATAATATGGCCCAAAAATGCTACCGACTCCAACCAAAATTCACACTTAGAGAATTTAGCATACAGCTCGTGGTCCTTAAGTGTTTGAAGAACAATCCTAAGATGATCAATATGCTCCTCCTTACTTTGAGAATAGACACAAATATCATCAATAAAGACGATTACGAACATATCCAAATATAGTGTAAACACCCTGTTCATAAGGTCCATAAAAACTACAGGAGCGTTAGTCAAACCGAAGGACATAACTAAAAATTCAAAGTGACCATATTGGGTTCGGAAAGCTGTCTTCAATATATCACATTCTCTAACTTTTAACTGATGGTAACTAGATTTGAGATCTATTTTAGAAAAATATTTGGCACCCTGTAGTTGATCGAATAAGTCATCTATTCTAGGAAAAGGGTACTTATTCCTTATATTGACTTTATTCAGCTGGCGATAATCGATGCACATTCGAAGTGAACCATCCTTCTTACGCACGAACAAAACTGGAGCACCCCAAGGAGAAATACTAGGCCTTATACAACCTTTATCAAGAAGATATTTCAATTGCTCTTTCAACTCTCTTAACTCTGTAGGAGCCATTTTATATGGTAGAATGGAGATAGGCTGAGTGTCAAAAAGAAGATCAATCCCAAAAATCTATTTTACTATCGGGAGGAACTCCTGGAAGATTGTAAAGAAAAACTTTTGGATACTTATTGACAACAGGAATAGACTGGAGTGAAGGTATTTCTGACTTACAATCTTTGACTCGAACCAGGTGGTAAATACACCCTTTGGATACCATTTTCTGAGCCTTAAGATATGATATGAACTTTTCTTTAGGAACGACAGGACTACCTTTCCATTCAAGAATTGGTTCGTTGGGAAACTGAAACTTGACTACCCTTGTTCTACAATCAATGGAAGCATAACATGAATACAACCAGTCCATACCCAATATAACATTAAAGTCCACCATGTCCAGCTCAAATAAGTCGACTGTGGTATCTTTATAGAGGATGGTAACTACACAATATCTATAAACTTATCTAGTAATAATAGACTCGCCAATAGGAGTGGAAATAAAAAATGGCTTTAGATTTGTTCGAGGAAAACTCCAAACTTCATGGCTACATATGGGGTCACAAAGGACAAGGAAGCACCAGGATCAAGTAGAACATAAACATCATGAGAAAAGATTTTCAACATACCAGTAACCACATCAGGAGAAACCTCCAAATCCTGGTAATTTTCCAAAGCGTACAGACGATTCTAAACTCTACCGGTCCCCAGAGTAGTGCTCTGACCTACTGCAGGAGTTGAAGAAGAAGATTGGGCTCTGTTTCCCCCATTAACTTTCTTTGCTGATGGATAATCATTTTTCATATGACCCCACAGACCATACCCATAGCATATACCTTTGTCGTAACGACATTTGCCTAGGTGATTCTTTCCACAGATAGTACAATCAGGATATGATGGAACCCACTGACTTCCACCTTTTTGTGACTAAGAACCTTGAACCCTGAAATTTTGATTTTGTGAACACGCTGGTCGATCCTAGGCCTTGGTGTAGGTGCACTAGCTGAAGACGGAGCAGGTCCAGATGACCTCTTGTGAAAGAAATCTTTGTTTCCATTTCCTGACTGCTGTTGAGTAGACTCATTACCTGCTGACTTGGCCCTCTTATTCTAAAATTCCTCCCTATCTTTTTGTTTTTTCTCCTCAACTCGTTGAGCATACATCATCAACATGGAAATATCCATATCACTAATCAACAATGCCACTTTGCACTCTTTTCGTACATGTTTTGCAAGTCCAAACATAAATTTCAGCATCTTAGCCCTCATTGTAGATACCAACTCCGGAGCATATCGATACAATTTAGTGAACTTGATATCGTACTCCTTTACACTCATCTTTTCCTATTTTAAATTCACAAACTCCTATACCTTGGCCTTCCTTAGCTCTTGTGGAAAGAAATAATCAAGGAAAAAATTCATAAAATCATCCCATATATTAGGAGGTGCATTTTCACCACGAGCAAGCTCCCACTGATCATACCAGATACTAGAAACATCCTTCAACTGGTAGGATACAAGCTCAACTCTCTTTGTGTTACTAGCATGCATAACCCTTAAGATCTTTTCAACTTCGTCAGTAAAATTTTGAGGATCCTCATTGACCTTGGATCCTGTGAACGTAGGTGGATTTATCTTGAGGAACACTTAGACCCAATAAATATTGGAAGAGTCATGAGAGTTGGAACTGGTAGGACCCGGACGACTGGACTGAGATGCTACAAGCTCCGTGCACATCTGAATAGCCTAGCTAAATTTGCCATTGGTAGCATCAGTGTGAGGAGGCTGAATAGAGGATGTCCAGGTCTCCTTACTATAGTAGGTGCCTGTAACACCCCAAAAATCTATCCCGAGATATCACATGGTGCTTAGGACCACAAGTGATCCCAAGCTAACCCTTCTACTGGCATAACTCATAAGCAACTGAATAATATGTATAAAATGACTGAGTTTACAGCGTGGAAACATAATAATGGTGTAATCTATGAAAACATATTACTGATACAATTTTACATTCTGATAAAGTCTGAAAAGGGGGACTGAAATTACAAGACTGACTCTAAGTGACATCTGTGAAGCCTCTACTATACTGATATAGATAGCTAGGACGTGACCCCAACTATCACTAATCAATACATGAGAGTAAGGAAATAAAGTACATAAATAAAATAAAGTACATAGATAACATCTAACTAAAGTCCTTGAAGTAGGAGGACTCGTCATCTGCTGGCTGGAATCTGCAAGCTGTCTGAATATGGTATGTGTGTTATGAATTATACCTACATTATGAGACAATGTATCACATAGACATATATATAGATCAGTACTTTAAGAATGTACTGAGTATATGGGGGTGAATGCATAAGTAAAACATAATATCAATCATCATAATTTGTAAAACAATGCATGCTAAATGTAAATGACTCACATAAGCTGGAATATCTGAAATACTGAAATATGCAGCTATAGGAAGAAAAACATACTTTATAAATCTTGTGAGCCATAACATTTAGTTCTAAAGGCTGATCTTGTATTCTCTCTTTAAATCATACTATCTAAGTGTAGAAAGGACTCACCCTAAAATCTGAATTCTAAAAGCTAAAATTTGAAGTTACTATCTTTCTTTAGAACATAATCTGAGTAAAACTTATGAGCCTTTACACTTGGTTTTCTAAAAGCTTTTTTGTTACTCTTTCTGTTCTAAGATCTGTAGTCTGGAAGGAAACTCTTTAAAAACTGTTCTGAAAAAGGAAATACTTTATCTCAAGACTTTAAGAATCTTAAAACCATAGTTTTCAAAACATATACTTTTATCTTAAGGCTTTAAGACAATAGACTATTTTAAGAGTAGGGGACATCTTTTTGGGAGGTTCTTCTAACCGACATACACCATGTGAGCATCCATGGAGTCCCACTCTAGCCCCCATTAGGTAGGGTTGTTCTACCCTTGCCATCAGAATAAAACTTCTTATCTTAAGTGATCACAATCTTAGTCATCCATGTAGAAGTGAGAATAATCTTAATCCTACAGTGGCACGTAGTTCTGGGGCATGAAACCTTAGTAACATACCCATCTCGGTGCTAAATACTACTCCCATTCTTATGCTCAAAATCTTAAGAAATCCACTTCAAAAATAGCACAAGGGTTTACAAGAAAACCAATTATGCTCTTTCTTTTCTTTAAATCTCATGTCATATGAACAAAGTGGATTTTTTATCTTAGCTTAGGACCAAAAAGGTCAAATCTTTATCAAAATCTGAGAATAATATTATCTAAGGGTGCTCATAGCACAAATAATCTTGAAATAACAATCTTAATTGGGGCTTAATGACCTATGCATCAACTCATATTAAAATCATCAAAATTTTCATACTTGGTGATATAAACATTCATAAATCAACTTAAAATCCGGAAATTTCTGCAATATATATGAAAATATGAACATAAACATGCAATTCAACTTCTAAATCATTGAAAATCTCATAAACTCATAAATAGCAATATTGGGTGTAAACCCTAACTTCAATTTCATGAGAAATCACATAAAATTTCAGTAAATTTGTAATTAAAATAAGTTTTGGGTACAAGGATGAAAGGATTATCCCTGTTCATAACCCCACATACCTCAATTGATGAACTAGATGCTAGGGCTTGAATCTTGGATCCCTACTGATGCTTTAAAGTTGAATTCTTGGAGTTCTTGAGTTGGGAATCCTTAATTTTGAATTACCTTGGAGAATTAATAGAGGAAAATGGGATTTCCTTGGGGAGAAAGCTTTGATGATCTAGGGTTTTGTTTTCCTTGAGAGAGAATGCTTTGATTTGGAGAAAATTCAATAATAACTTGAGAATGATTTTAGGGATTAAATCCCAGATCTAGACAAAATAAAATTATGGGAAAAGACCAATTTAACCCTGGATGAAGCTTTTAATTTCCATCAAAATTTTTCAAAATAGGCACCTGACGCAACGTGTCTTGATATCGTCGGGCCACTGGAAATAGACAACTGGAAACTGAGGGCTTGGCGCGATGTGGAGGAATTACGATGCCCTTTTGAAATGGCATTTTGACCACCAACGCGACGCAGTAAGATCTCATTGGGCTACTGGATTTTGAAAAATGGGAAAATGGACTATTCTGCTATGCGGCAATATCATGGAGGTCCACTGGAATCGACGATTGCCATTTTTGCCTTCTCTACGATGCGCTAAGAGTCCACGTGGCACACTATCAACTTAAAAATGCTCTAGCTTCTCAACCGAGTGTTGGATTTGGGTGAATTTGGTATCGATGGAAAGCTTATTCAATTTCCCACACAATGGAAAGTCAAAATCTTAAAAATTTCACATGGAATAAATATTATTTATTTTGAAAGCTATCTCTTAGAATTCTAGGAACGAATTTAAGCTAGGAAAATACAGGGTATTACGGTGCCACAGGAGGTGTATCAGTAGTAACATTCTGCCCAGGAGTGCGAGCTCCATGTCTGGTATACATCACATGAGTCGAGGGCATATTCCTAGTGTTGGCACCGGAAGAAGCCCCAGTATTAGTAGTGGTCCTCTGGCTGGCAGGTCATTTTGGAGACATGTTCTGAAACAAGCGACAAGTATGACTTAAAATAACTCCATATAGTTGAACTTTATCGAATGAACTAGAGTATAAAACAATGAAAAATATATCCTAAATGCCCTGTAGCCTTCTAATTATAAGTGTGGCGCTCTTCAAACCCATAAAAAGAATTCTAGTAGATACGGCTTCACTGACACCCTAGGACATTTGAACTCTGGGCTCTGATACCAAGTTTGTCACAACCCGAACCGAGGCCCTGGACGTGGCACGCACTCGATACTATAGCTAGTACGAGCGAACATTCTGGGATATCACCCAAGCATACTTCTAATACAAATGGATAAAGTAGAAGTAATATAGAATTCAATCATGATTTTCTCAAGAGATAAAACTTCACCCAAGTAAATTAAGACCGTATAATATCCAACAATACCAATAACTACGATAAATAAAGACTGGAATTTACAAAGTTTTCTTGACAACTACACCAGCCTGTGAAGCCTCTAATAAGTATCAATACCAAAAGAAAAGAAAATATATACAAATAATCATCATATCTCGTTCAGCCTCCTGGTGGGAAAGAGGCTCACCAATAGCAGAAGATAGAGATCCTAATGAGAGACCTGATCATGAACGAGCACCAAAACCTACATCATGAAATAATGTAGCGCGACAGTCAATACTTGAAATGTATTGGTATGTAAAATCATTTCAAGAGGATAGTACATCAAGAGACTATAAATGACAATAAAATTCAAATGTAAAGAAAGACAACTTGAAAGGGACAAGAATATAAACTGAACTTATGATTGACAAAGGTAATTTTAACTCCTTTGATTATTTGTGGGAGAAAGTAGTGAACCATCATAAACCACCACGTGAGCGTATAGAGCCTAATTTCAACCTAATCAGCTAAGCCGTCTATACCTTGAGGGCACAGGACGTGACATGACATAATTTGCTAGCAAGTATCCATGGTTAGCTCTTTTTTGGGACACGTGAAAAAAATAATCATTCGATTTACAGAATAATCTCTATTTTATTTCGGCAAACATAGTTTCGGCCATTTGTTATTTAAACCTGTGCTTTCGCGGTCAGCTAACTAACTCCCTTATGCTCATGATGTTATCTTATGTATTTATATTCAAAGTGTTGGTCATATTAGGCCCATGCTCGTGATTTAGCCTTTTTAGGCTCATGTACATAATTTAGCCCGTTTTGGCCTCAAGTTGGGAATTCAATTATTCTGTATTCACGAGATTGATACTTTTTTATAATATTCAGAATAGCTAAAAACATTCTTTTAAGGATTCATTAACATGATTTCCACAACTTTGGAGAGATTATGTTTAGGAGTTAGTTGGAAGGATATTAATTTATACATGGTGTAATCGCTGAGATAACTAAATCTTTCCAAAAATAGATTTTAAGTATTAAATAGGATTCTAACTGTAAGTCTGGGAAAATCCTGGAGCATCACTGTAATTGTTGAAGCTATAATGAGTACTTTGCAACTTTGTGGTACTCAACTAAAACACATTTACAAAGGGAATCATCCTTGCAAACATTAATCCTAATTGAACCACTATATTTAATAGACATATACCACAGACAAGAATAATGAGCTAACATAGTTTACTGTAAAGCGTCAACAAAACAACATATCACTAGTTTACGACATGAAATAAAAATAAATCAACCTAAAATCAATATGTATTAGTTCAGTAGCCTTAAATAGATTGCACAGACATTGGAGAGAAACATAATACAAATTTCGTTAGCATCAAGTTAGTTAGTTTGCAACAATTAAGGACCTTTGAAATAATAGCAATTACAGCTACTCGATTTTGCAGGGATACCCAACATAGGCCTTGACTATACTGCCAGACTCAAGTTTTCAGAATTTCACAAAATAACTTAGGCAACCAGGGAAAATTCTTTAATATATACAAACACCAAGTTCCTAATCTGCGCACCAAGTTAACAATACAAGACCATGAGAAGAGAAGCAGATTACAAAACATAAAAGAGAACATCCAGGAAAGTGACCAAGAGATAATTCTACATACCTCAAAACTTTTAAAGGACTTTAGTTCACAAGGAGGAACTAAGATTGATCCCTTGAGCCAATCTATGGAGCTTCTTAGAAGTTGAGTTTGAGAGGGAGATTAGCATTTTTGTGCGATAATATTAAGTTGTGAAACTGGTGGATGAAGTGGGGATTTAATACAAGAAATTGAGAAAAATAAAGAGACAGCTTAACGCATAAAACTAATGGGCTATAAGAGAGATTTATTTGCTGGAAATAAAAGTAACGTGTTATTTGCTATAAACAAAAAAAAGTAACGTATTTGCAAATAAATAAATTTCTAGATCCAATGAATAAAAAGAGTTTTTAATTAATTGGGATAATGTTAAAACTAAAAGATAAAATTGCCCTTGAAGGATCTCACAAAGAAAAGGTTGTGAGATGTTACAGATTCGAAGTTATGTCTATCCTCAATTGAGTTGCGATTGCATATACTAACTGTAGTTGCATTATACATAACCCTTCTACACCAAATTCTTTTGAGCTTCCTGTTGAAAGAACAAAATAATATCATAATAGTTTATGAAATGTAATATGAAGGATTTAACAAAATTAACAACCAATAGTTGTACACTATTAATTATTAAAGAACTATTTTTTGTAACCTTCCTCCACTTATTCTCTAAAATTCAGCATGTTAATATCACATAATTGAAAACAAATATAAAAAATAATTATAATTTTATCCCTAATTATTTTTTCTTAATCAATAATCAAATATTATATATTTTGGAAAAAGATTGAATGCTAAATATCAAATTGCTAAACAAGATAAGATACATGTTAAATCTCATCTCCCTCCATGATGTATCGTGATTGAATACAAATTATCACAATCCATATTATATGACATGTTTTTAAATTTGTAAATTCAAGAGCTTGATTTTCACATAAAATACTGAAATTGTTATGGCCTAAAATCTCTTCTAAAACAATGAAATTCTATAAAAAATTATGATTGAAAAATTATATATTTTTATAGAAAAAAATGAAAGTTTTTGAAGAAGATGAAGCAGAAACACGTCTGTTTTAAGAAGAGAAACAAATAATTAAAGAGAGATTTGGGGTGTGATTGGTATTTCTTATTAACTGTCATTTATTTTTAAGGAAAGAATATTTAATTTTTGTTATATGAAATCTTTTTTTTTCTTATTTGATTGTTTTTTTAATTATTTGAAAAAACGAAAAATCTTTTTTAAATTTTTTTCAATAAAAGTTGTTATAACTTGCAAACTAAAAAATCTACTATAACTTGCATTGAACAATCTAATCTTGTATATTTTGATTTCTTTTCCTATTAATAACTCAAATAAAGTCCAAATTAATAATAATATCAACAAAAATATTCAATAAACACCGGGAATAACAATAATGTTGAATATCTAGTCTTTAGTTTTGCATAAATTTAGTCATGTAATTAATACTTACTAGACTTATTTTAGCATGACTTAATATTTTTTAATTATTATTATTTTTATTATAACTTATTAATATGCAATATTTGTTTTATATAATTTTTTTTAATTATTATTATTATTATTTATTTAATATTCTACTGTCATTACTCATTTCATATCTTATGTTCTTTTTTTAAAAAGCACCAAAGATAGTCGTATCTTGCTAGGACTAAAAAATATTTGAACCATAAATCAATTATATTTTTGTGTGAAAATTTACCTAAAAACACCCGAAAAGAATTCGAAAAAGCTGCAAAAATAGAAAAACCTCAGAAAACTAGAGGTTGAAAAATCTGAATTTTATTGGTTTTGTTTGATTTATAAATTTAAAAAAAAAAACTGAATCAACTCAGTCCATGTACACCCTGGTTGGAGGTACTTCAATCCAAATTTTATTTTCATATTAAAAAGTAAATTTTCTTTAACTATGCTACTTTTGAAGTGGCTAGTTTAAATGCATATGCCTCGTACGTGAGCATTTGATTATTTAAAATTAAACTTTAATAACTATTTATGTCAGTTAATTTCAAAATTTAAATATTAAGAAAATAATTGATTAAAAAAATTTTACCCTTTAAAATTAAATTATTTATTAATCAAAGATTATTTGATATTGAAGAAAATTATAACAAAAGCTAAGTTGATTGGTAGTATGATATGTGCTTAAATTTTGGTTTCTAGAAAAACTACTTATTCCAAATCTACTATTTAAGTCCTTAAATTAAAGAAAAGATTATCACATGCCACATAATAATAGCTTAATTTTAGACAAGTTTCTTTTGAAGTAGTTACTTGAGAAAATTGAAGGAAAGGTGTCTTTTAAGTCTTGAATGAAGGATTGGTGACATTGACCAATTTAAAGAGTCAAACATAATTAAAAAACTTGATTAGATTAATTGTGGACTTGATTAATATTTTCTAAACTTTTTAATTTTTTCAAAAATACAAATTAACCCACACCCACAAAACCTCCCTCCCTCTGCAAATCAATCTCTCTCTCTTCTCTCTTTCTCTCGATAGTTTCTCTCTCTAACTTCTCCCAACCAACAACTTTTTAAATTTCTCACTTCAATCTTATACAACTTCAACCTCTAGCAACAAATAGTTTTGAGTTCTTGCCCGTTTCTTTTTTACTTTCAACCGTCAGTCGATGTGACAACATTCTCCGACGACAACAACTTCAAGTTCTTCATCGTTTCTTTTCGATTTTCACACGTAAAAAAATAGGGCTTTTAAGTTATGATGAAAATGAGGAACTTGATTTGTTGGTGTTTGTTATTTTTTTATATTTTTTGTTATTTCTTTAATGTTTGTTATTTTTTTTAGTTAAATTTCTCATCTGAATGTATCTGCTACTGCTGTTTTTTAATAATGGATAAAACATGTAACGTGAATCCAACAGATAAGTATTTGTTGCAACATATATGACTAGTCTATTGCACATATTAGTAATCTGTTGCAACATATATGACTAATATGTTGCAACATATATGACTAATATGTTGCAACATATATGACTAATCTGCTTCACAGATTAGTAATATATCGCAACATATATGACTAATCTGTTGCAACATATATGACTAATCTGTTGCAACATATATGATTAATTTGTTGTAACAAATGAGTAATCTACTGCAACATATATGACTAATGTATTGCAACATATATGACTAATTTATTGCAATAAATGATCTGTTGCAACATATATGACTAATTTATTGCAACAAATGAGTAATCTGTTGCAACATATATGAATAATTTGTTGCAACAGATTACTCATCTGTTGGATTTATTTTATAGTGTTATAATATGAATCCAATATATGGGTCATCTGTTGCAACAGATTAGTCATATATTGCAATAGATTACTCACTTGTTGCAATAGATGACTTATATATTGAATTCATGTTGCAGGTTCTATCCATTGTAGCAATAGCAGATACACAAAAAAAATATCAATAAAAATTATAATTCTACTTACAAAATAAGCTATGAAGTAATGTCCAAGTGATATACGAACAAAATTTGACCTAAAATTTTTATAAAAAGTTTCAACAGGGGCACAACGAATAAGTAAAACACATGAAAAATTTCATGAAACAGGTAAAGAAGACAAAAATAATATACCATACATCAAATGCAAAAGGATCAAGGGGACAAACATTTGAGTTCTCCTAAAAACGTTTAAGTTTCCTAATATTTTAATTGCTTTCTAATAGTTGACCCATCTGTTACAACAGATTTTCTATCTGTTTGATAATTTTCAATAGATGAATCATCAGATGCAACATGCTAGTCATCTGTTGATTCAAATTAAGCAATTATTAATAATAACTAAATTGATTTAGCTAAAATTAAAGATGTCTCTACGACAATAGGACAAACATTTGTGTTCTCCTAAAAATATTTGAGTTCCCTAGTATTTTAATTATTTTCAATAGATTATCTATTTGTTGTAACAAGTTAGTCATCTATTGCAATAGATGTTTATAATAGGTTAGTCATTTGTTTATTCAAATTAAGCAATTATTAATAATAACTAAATTAATTTAATTAAAATTGAAGACAAGTCTTTAATACATGACCTTAGACAAGGGGACAAATGTTTGAGTTCTCCTAAAAATATTTGAGCTTTAGTATTTTAAATTGTTTTTCAATACATAGAACTCGGAACCAA
This sequence comes from Capsicum annuum, assembly GCF_002878395.1. Taxonomy (NCBI): domain Eukaryota; kingdom Viridiplantae; phylum Streptophyta; class Magnoliopsida; order Solanales; family Solanaceae; genus Capsicum; species Capsicum annuum. The sequence continues at coordinate 55,515,182 of NC_061118.1, read as the reverse complement.
AATGAGCCACGAAATTAAAAAAAGTGACCAATTCTTACGTTTTATAAAAAAAATATAAAACGTAAGAAATTCTTACGTTTTACACGATAATCGAGGAAAAAAATACAATGAATTGTCAAATTGATTAAAAAGGTACTAAAAAAAGAGTTGTTCAGCGTAACAAAAAGTTAAGTTCTTAACTTTTTTATAGCAGTGGTCCCCCACCCACAATTCATTTTTTCACAAATGTCCCATCACTTCTACTTTTTCCTCTTTTTACATATGATAATTATGAATTTTTTTATTGGTTAAATTTATTTATATTTTACATGTAGTTCAAATAATTTATTTTTTCTAATAAATTTTTACGTTTTACATAAAAAAAAAAAAAAGAAGTATCAATTACCTCATTAACTTAATAATTTTCTTATATTTATTCTATATCAAAAAATAATCACTTCTATCCTTAATTATCCAATTTCTCTTTAAAAAAATTATACTTTTGAGTTTTTCTCTACTCCAAAATAGTGAAATGTTGAATTATCATCGATCAAATACGCTACTATATACAAGAATTATATTTTTTAGGAATGTTCCTAAAAAAATATATTTTCTTATATTAATTTAGGAGTGTTCCTAAATTAAATTATGATTTTTTACTCCATTAATTATAATATGAAATGTATTTATGCATGTGAGTCTCCTCAATATCCTAATCGAAACACTAATCGAAAACTACGATGAATCACTATCCGAAAAAATTAATTTCATATTTTTAACACACCAAAAAAATATAATTCTTGTATATAGTAGCATATTTGATCAACGATAATTCAACATTTCACTATTTTGGAGTAGAGGAAAACTCAAAAGTATAATTTTTTTTAGAGAGAAATCGGATAATTAAGGATAGAAGTGATTATTTTTTTATATAGAATAAATATAAGAAAATTGTTAAGTTGATGAGGTAATTGATACTTTTATTTTTTAATTTTTTTATGTAAAACGTAAAAAATTATTATATAGAAGGAAAAATAAATTATTTGAACTACATGTAAAATATAAATAAATTTAACTAATCAAAAAATTCATAATTATCATATGTAAAAAGAAGAAAAAGTAGAAGTGATGAGACATTTGTGGAAAAAGAAATTGTGGGTGGGGGACCACTGCTATAAAAAAATTAAGAACGTAACTTTTTGTTATGTTGAACAACTCATTTTTTAGCATTTTTTTAATTGATCTGATAATTCACTGCATTTTTTTCCTCGGTCATCGTGTAAAATCTAAGAAATTCTTACGTTTTATATTTTTTTTATAAAACGTAAGAATTTCTTACGTTTTACAAAAAAAAATGTAAAACGTAAGAAATTCTTACATTTTTTGTAAAAGTCAACTCCATTAGTGGACCGTTAAAAAAAATAGAAAATGTAATAAATTATTACGTTTAGCCTATTTTGGAGACTTTTTAAATTTTGTGGCTCATTTTGGTTCTGAGTTCACATATATCTTGTCTATTTAATAATTTCTAATAGATGAGTCATATGTTGCAACAATTTAGTCATCTGTTGCAACAGATATCTATATTTGTTGAATAATTTTCAATAGATGAGTTAGCTATTGCAACAGATTAGTCATCTGTTGCAACAGATGTCTATATATGTTTGGTCATTTTCAACAAATGTCTTTAACTGTTTGGTCTTCTCCAACAGATTACTCATCTATTGCAACATGTTAATTGAAATCGTAATTGAACTTATCAATTCATCTTTAATTTTAGTTAAATCAATGTTGTTATTACTAATAATATCTTAATCTGAATCATTTCAAATAAAATTGGTCAATTAAGACTTTACTCAAGACGAATACACTTAGATGATCATGTAATTACTATAAAATTAATTGAAATTGTAAGTGAACTTACCAATTCTTCTTTAATTTGAGTTAAATCAATATAGTTATTTCTAATTATGGCCTGGTTTAAATCATTTCAAATAAAATTGGTCAATTGATCACTTTACTCAGGACGAACACACTTAGTTGATCATGTAATTACCATGAGATTACTTGAAATAGTAATTGAACTTATTAATACTAGTTAAATCAATTTAGTTATTACTAATATAATAGCTTAATATGAATTAATAGATGACTATGATATTGCAAAAGATGAGTAATCTGTTGAAAATGACCAAATAGATAAAGACATTTGTTGCAACAGATTAGTCACCTATTACAACAGATTAGTAATCTATTAGAAATAACAAACAGATAAAGTCATATGTTGCAACAGATTGGTTATCTATTAGAAATGATTAACAGATAAAGACATTTGTTACGACAGATGATTAATCTATTGCAACATATGTGTATATCTGTTTGATAATTTTCAACAAATGACTCTTCTGTTGCAACAAATTAAATCTGTTGCAATAGGTTATACACTTAAATGATCATGTAATTACTATGAGATTAACTGAAATTGTAATTATTAAATCAATCTGGCTATTACTAATAATGGCTTAATTTGAATCATTTCAAATAAAATTAGCCCATTGATCACTTTACTCAGAATGAACACACTAAGATGATTGTGTAATTAATATGAGAATAATTGAAATCGTAATTGAACTTATCAATTCATCTTTAATTTTAGTTATATCAATGTAGTTATTACTAATAATATCTTAGTTTGAATTATTTCAAATAAAATTGGTCAATTAACACTTTACTCAAGACGAATACACTTAGATGATCATGTAATTACAATGAGATTAATTGAAATCGTAATTAAAATTATCAATTCATCTTTAATTTTAGTTAAATTAATTTAATTACTACTAATAATGGTTTGATTTTAATTATTTCAAATAAAATTGGTCAATTGATCATTCTACTTAAGACGAAACACTTAGTTGATCATGTAATTACTATAAAATAAATTGAAATTGTAAGTGAACTTACTAATTCATCTTTA
>NC_061118.1:55466801-55512126 GCF_002878395.1 Capsicum annuum | reverse complement strand
TTAAAATTATCAATTCATCTTTAATTTTAGTTAAATTAATTTAATTACTACTAATAATGGTTTGATTTTAATTATTTCAAATAAAATTGGTCAATTGATCATTCTACTTAAGACGAAACACTTAGTTGATCATGTAATTACTATAAAATTAATTGAAATTGTAAGTCAACTTACTAATTCATCTTTAATTTTAGTTAAATCAATATAGTTATTTCTAATTATGGTTTGGTTTTAATCATTTCAAATAAATTTGGTCAATTGATCACTCTACTTAGGACGAACACACTTAGTTGATAGTGTAATTATCATGAGATTAATTGAAACTCTAATTGAACTTATTAATTCATGTTTAATTATAGTTAAATAAATTTAGTTATTACTAGTATAATGGCTTAATATGAATCAATAGATGACTAACATGTTGCAAAAGATGAGTAATCTGTTGAAAATGACTAAACAGATAAAGACATTTGTTGGAAATGACCAAACAGATAAAGACATCTATTGAAAATTACCAAACAAATATAGAAATATGTTGCAACATATGGCTAACTTGTTGTAATAAATAACTCATTTATTGAAAATTATCAAACAAATATAGACATTTGTTGCAACAGATTACTCATCTGTTGAAAATTATCAAACATATAGGATATATGTTGGAAAATAATTTAAAATACTAAAGCTCAGATGTTTTTAAGAGAACTCAAATGTTTTTCCCCTTGTCTAAGGTCTTGTCTTTAATTTTAGTTAAATCAATTTAGTTATTACTAATAATTGTTTAATTCGAATCATTTTAAATAAAATTTATCAATTGATCATTCTATTAAGGACGAATACATTAATTGAAATTGTAAGTGGACTTATCAATTCATCTTTAATTTAATCAAAATCAATTTATTTATTACTAATAATGACTTAACTTGAATCATTTGAAATAAAATTGGTCGATTAATCACTCTCCTTAAGACGAATACACATAGTTGATCATGTAATTACTATGAGATTAATTGAAATTGTAAGTGAACTTATCAATTCATCTTTAATTTTAGTTATATCAATTTAGTTATTACGAATAATGGCTTAATTTGATTCATTTCAAATAAAATTGGTCAATTGATCACTCTAATCATGACGAATACACTTAGTTGATAATTTAATTACTATGAGAGTAATTGAAATTGTAAGTTTATCTTTAATTTAGTTAAATCAATTTAGTTATTACTAATAATATCTTAATTTGAATTATTTCAAATAAAATTGGTCGATTGATCACTCTACTCGGGACAAATACACTTAGTTAATCATGTAATTACGATGAGATTAATTGAAATTGTAAGTGAACTCATTAATTCATGTTTATTTTTAGTTAAATCAACACAATTATTACTAATAATGTCTTAATTTGAATCATTTAAAATAAAATTGATCAATTAATTATTCTACTAAGGATGAAACACTTAATTGATCATTTAATTTCTGAGATTAATTAAAATCGTAATTGAACTTACTAATTCATCTTTAATTTTAGTTAAATCAATGTAGTTATTTCTAATAATGGTTTAATTTGAATTATTTCACATAAAATTTGTCAATTAATCATTCTACTCAGTATGAAACACTTACTTGATCATGTAATTACTATGAAATTAATTGAAATCGTAATTGAACTTACTAATTCATCTTTAGTTTTAGTTAAATCAATATAGTTATTTCTAATGATGACTTAGTTTGAATCATTTCAAATAAAATTGGTCAATTGATCACTCTACTCAGGATGAACATATTAGTTGATCGCATAATTACCATGAGATTAATTGTAACTGTAATTGAACTTATTATTCATATTTTATTTTAGTAATCAATTTAGTTAGTACTAATAATGACTTAATGTGAATCAATAGATGACTAACATGTTACAACAGATGAGTAATCTGTTGAAAATGATCAAACAAATAAAAACATCTGTTGAAAATGACCAAATAGATATAGACATCTGTTGCAACAAATGACTCACTTATTGCAACAACTAATTCATCTATTGAAAATTATCAAACAGATTTAGACATCTGTTGAAAAAGATGACTAAGTTGTTGAAACAGATGACTCATCTGTTGGAAATTACTAAATAGACAAAATATGTGTTGAAAAGCAATTTAAAATAATAAAGCTCAAATATTTTTTAAGAGAACCCAAACGTTTTCCCCCTTGTCTAAGGTCTTGTCTTCAATTTTAGTTAAATCAATTTAATTATTATTAATAATTTCTTAATTTCAATCAACAAATGACTAACCTGTTATAAGAATTTATTGTAACAAATGACTAACTTGTTGCAACAAATAGGTGATCTGTTGGTAAATAATTAAAATACTAAGAAACTCAATTATTTTTAGGAGAACTCAAATGTTTGTCCTATTGTCTTAAAGACTTGTCTTTAATTTTAGCTAAATTAATTTAGTTATTACTAATAATTGCTTAATTTGAATCAACAGATGACTAACATGTTACAACAGATGATTCATCTGTTGGAAATTATCAAACAGATAGAAAATCTGTTATAATAGATGGGTTATCCATTAGAAAGCAATTAAAATACTAGAGAACTTAAATGTTTTTAGGAGAACTCAAACATTTGTCTCCTTGATCCTTTTACATTTGATGTATGATACACTATTTTTGTCTTCTGTACCTGTTTCATGAAATTTCTCATGTGTTTCACTTATTCGTTGTGCCATTGTTGAAATTTTTAGAATTTTTTTAGGTCAAATTTTGTTCGTATATCACTTGGATATTACTTCATAGGTGATTTTGTAAGTATAATTATAATTTTTATTGAATTTTTTATTTGGTATATTTGCTACTGCTACAATGGATAGAACCTGCAACATGAATCCAATATATGAGTCATTTATTACAACAAGTGAGTAATCTGTTGCAACATATGACTAATTTGTTGCAACAAATGACTCATATGTTGGATTCATGTTACAACACTATAATACAAATCCAACAGATGAGTAATCTGTTGCAACAGATTAGTCATATATTGCAACAGATTAGTCAATATGTTGCAACATATTAGTCAATATGTTACAACAGATTAGTCAATATGTTGTAACATATAACTCATCTGTGCAACAGATTACTTATCTGTTGGATTAACGTTACATGTTTTATCTACTGTTGAAAAAACAGCAGTAGCAAATACACCTAGATGAGAAATTCAACTAAAAATTATATTTTTACTGACTAAAATCACCTATAAGTAATTCCCAAGTGATATACGAATAAAATTTGACCTAAAAAAATTTGATCAAGTAGCAATAGTAGTGGTAACAACAATGTTCAACAACAAGAAGATGATGAACAAGAAAAGATAATAATGAAGAACAAGATGATGATAATGAAGAAGAAGATGATGAATAAAGCAACAACAACAATGAACAACAAAAATCACGAAGAGAGAGAAAACTCCAATAAATGAGAAGAGAGAGAAACGTGTCTTTTTTTCCTCCATTTCTAGTTATGTTAGGTTTTATATTGGATCAAAGTGTAAATTAAAAAACTTTTAGGTTATTTTCAAACTTTTTTTACTTTCTTAATCCTTAATAAAGTAATTGTCACCTCCACTCAATTATTAAGACTTGTGTCACCCACACTTCATTTTAAAACTCTTTTGTCATCTAGAGTCCAAAGCCCCTATCTTATGGAGTATTCGATGATTTTTTATGATCCAAAATTATAAAATACTCAAATATATTCTTACATGTTTTCATATTCTCTTGAACGACTTGATGTATTTCAGTAGTTTGTATGTAGTGCATCTATGTCTCTTTATAGGTGTGGATTCTCAGAGTGGATGATTATTAGCTTACAATCATGGCATCTGGGTCTTTTTTCAAATTGCATCGAGGTCACATTAAGGGATGAATTTTTTTTTAGCAGTCTAATCTTGAAATGTTTAGATAGAAAGTGCTCGATAGTTTATATAGTTCTTTTTAATTTGATGAGAGCATTAAATAGAAATCAATTTTTCTAAATTTCCTCGGCTGATGAATTCTTTGTTATTATCAATTGTAATTGTCAAGTAGCATCTTTGGAAAGATTGCATATATAGCACAAGTTGAAAAAATAAAATGTAAAGAGAACAATGACTTTTATATAAGAATTAGGTAATTTCATTTTCTTCAAATTCCTCATTGAGAAGTGATCAACTCTACTAAGCTGATTCCTATAATTGTTGTAAGAACATACATTCTAAATGCCTAATTGCTTGTGGTTTATGGCCTCTATGATTTCATATTATTATCACTTGCTTTCATTTTTCTTTCTTTTTTCGGTGCCTTTGCAGTGTCATTTTTATAATCCTTTTGTACTTCATTTTTCTTTCTATTTTCGGTGCCTTTGCTTTATTATCATTATAATCCTTTTGTACACACCAACCCAAAAATCTAGAAACAGAATATTTAAAGTAATATGTCTCATGCTATAAAGTAATATTATTATAGAACTTACTTTCATTCGGCTACAACATGCTTGTTTCGTCTAATTTTTGAATAAAAAAATTTCAACTGAAAGAGAAAATGCGAAAAATTATCAAAAAGGGAGAATTCTGTCAATTGTCAATTGTTGATTACTATAATTCATATATAATTTTTAAAACTACTAACTAAAAAGAATAAAGAAAGACATAAAGGATAATGATAATGAATGCAAGAAGATAAACTGAATCAAAATAAGAAGAAAATGTAAAATTATAAGAAGAAAACGTAGAAGAAGAAGAACCAATTTTTTCTTGTAAAGATTGGTTGAAAATACTACTTAAACTAAATTGTAGGGTTTTTTTATATAAGGTAAAATTTTAATTTATCTAATGTTAAATATTTTAAAATCTTACAAAATCAAATAAGGGCTTTAATTAATTTTAAAAATCTAAATAATGTATAATATCGACTTCTTCTAAAAAATAATTCCTAAACCAGCTTTGGCCTAATAAATAGGAGTGTGAAAAAATCGAACCGACTAATAAATTAAACCGTTAAAAATGTTATTGGGTTATTGTTATTGGGTTATTGGGTTAACAGTTTTTTAATGGTTTTATAAAAAATATTTATTGGGTTATTGGTTAGGTTCGATTTTTTCTTATATAATATCGACTTCTTCTAAAAAATAATTCCTAAACCAGCTTTGGCCTAATAAATAGGAGTGTGAAAAAATCGAACCGACTAATAAATTAAACCGTTAAAAATGTTATTGGGTTATTGTTATTGGGTTATTGGGTTAACAGTTTTTTAATGGTTTTATAAAAAATATTTATTGGGTTATTGGTTAGGTTCGATTTTTTCTTATTCGGTTATTGGGTAAACCGATAACCCAATAAGAATATATATATGACTTATTATATATTTCTCTTTAGTTTCTACAAATGAACAAGCTTATTATTTAAATTATACAAACTCATAATTTCTCCTAACAATATTTAGTTCAAACTTGAAGGTTCTTGTAAATTAAAACACATCATGTAGGATTTTTGATTGCAACTAAGATTCGGATTTTTTTCATGTATACTACTATTTTTATTTTATGAGTATTTTTTTGTCGGTTAAACTGAAAATCGAATCGTTAAGGACTAAAAACCAATAAACCGAAAAGCGATAAAAATATCTTATTGGTTTAGCATATTTAAAAACCAAAAATCGATAAACCAACGATAATATATAAAACCGAACCAACCGATGCACACCCCTACTAAAAAAAGGTCCTAAAGACCAGATTCAAAAAGAGAAGTCTTAAAATCTATACAGAGTATACTTACTACTAATATTCAACAACTTTCTATTAAATTTACCCCCACGCCCACCCTCCAAAAAAAATGGCTCTAGTAACCAAATTCTAGTTGGTTTTAATTTCTTAAATTTTAGGAAAATAATTAAATAATAATAATTTGAGGAAAATATTAAAAAAATTATTTTATTTATTGGGTCAAACAATATTTATAGTCTTTCATACTTTTAATGTAGTATTGATTCGATGTGTACTTCTTTTGCACGTGTGTCTATGCCAATTAATAAAATTATATACACAAAAAGAAACATTATTTAATACAGTAGTAGCAATTGACATTAAATGAATAGTATATTGATTTAAATGATAATGCATAAATATTGTATCTCAAATATGTTTTTGTTAGTTGTATCTCACTCGATCTTTTTTCTTACAAATATTTTATTGATTCATATTTTTCTCCCATAATCGACCGATTCGTAACTTTTGTATACGTATTTCCTCTCTTTGACTTTTTGTATATAAAAATTTATAAATAATCAAAGTTATATGGAAATCAATAATAAGATTCATTGACGATGTAGTGTCCACTAAGATTTAAAGAAATTAGAGAAAATAACTTCAAATTACTTTTATTTAAATCAATAACAAAATCTGAAACAAAGTTTTTGACTATGTAAATACTTTCTTATTGGTTAAATCAAAAATCAAGCCTCAAACGATCAAAAATTGATAAATAAAAAATCGATAAAAAATATCTTATTGATTTAATTATCAATTCAGCGTATTTAGAAATCAAAAACTAACAAACAAAATCAATAATACATAATGGATTACAAATATTAGAAGTCAGTTCATAGTTACTTGACAATTTTTTGTGTATCTATTTGCTGGTTTTCCAGTCTGGTGTTTCTGCACTTCTGATTCAGTATCTACTAAGAATCATTTAACTTAAGGAGGATATAAAATTACTCTTAAAAACTAAATATTTTAGGAAAAATTTCAGAAATAGCAGATGTAGAGCTTTAATTATAACTTTTATAGCAATAGTTTTAAAATTACGAAAAATAGCAATATGTATTCTGTATTTTAATAAAAGGTTGCTATATAAATACATATACAAATAGGTATCCATTCCTTATTTAACTCTAATCAGTTAGAGTTAAATAAGGGATGAAACTGTTCCTTAATTTATGTCACATTTAATTAAACAGATTCTTTTACCTTATATGACTTTTATTTTTACCTCAACCATTAATTTACATCAACATAATTCAAATTTAAAAAATATTTTTCATAAACAGCAACTCAAAGCAAATTTAAAAAAAAAAAAAAAAACAGAGTGCTTCCAATATTATTGATCAACGTCTGAAATTTGTGAAGAAAAATTAAAAATACAACGCTATAATTACAGGTATTGATAAGCAAACTTGGTTCTGTTTGTGAATTTCATAAAATATAATTGCGAAAATTTCAAAAAAATTAATAACAAGTTTGCGTAACAGTCATGAAGTTCAAATTTTGAGATCGTATTTTGAAAAAATTTCTCAGCGATTTTTTTTTCAAATTCAAAGTTGTCCTTGTCATTATGTATTTATAAAACTAAATAACAATTCTTATCTGTTAATTTTAAATTTTAGTCGATGGTACATATTATTCGACTAAAGGATTTGTTTCGTCGAAATTTATTTTTCAGTTGTGTATATAAAAATGATTCATTGTACGTAGTATATTTGATAATTGAATTTATATTTACTGTTTTGTAGTGTTCTGGACATTGACAATGAAAAACATACTTGTTCTCGTTAAACACTCCAGTAGATGAACATATGAACAACATTATGAAGATTACATATGTTTCCAGCTATATGTTTTTATAATATACATATGCAGTACGTTTATGTGTTTACTGACAGTTTCATATGTTTTCAGCTGTATGTATTTATAATATATATGTAGTACGTTTATGTGTTCACTGATTGTTTCATATGTTTTCAGCTGTATGTATTTATAATATACATATGCAGTATTTTATGTGTAAAAATCATGTATTCTTATATATATATTTTTAATATGCAGGACATATATTTTCTTTGGCATGTGGTGTACTTGATTCTGAAAATGATGCATCTTGGACTTGGTTTTTTGAGAATCTGAAGGAAGCATATGGTGAAAGATAACATATGTGTGTAGTTTTTGATCGTAATGCAAGCATCATAAAAGTTGTTGGTGGTGTGTACAATGATGTACCACATTATGGATGTATGTGGAGTCTATGGAGAAATGTACAATGATATTGTTATAGCTTAAATATTGCACTTATAGTTTAAATGTTGATCTGTTCATGATGTAGCACTATGTCAAAAAATAATTGCTTCATTTTTTCACTAATAATTATATGATTCTAAATTTTGATAAAAATATTTGATGTTATTGAATTTGTTATAGTTAAATTATTGCAAATTATTTTACTGGACTTGCTTAACTTAATTCATTATGAATATATTGTACAAGATATATAACATCATTGATTTATACCTAAGAAACTGGAAGTCATACTTACCAAATTTTTAATGTGAAAAAATACATATGAGAATCTATTAAGTACCTATGGCCATCTATAAAAAATAAGAATAAGTTAACATATCTTTATGTAATAAATAAAAAAAAATACATATAAAGACATATCAATTACGTAATCAAAACTTTATATACATATGTTTTTTAAAATATATATATATATATATATATATATATATATATATATATATATATATACACACACACACACACATTAATCATACATAAATATGCATTATTCATAGATATATATGCATAATTGAAAAAAATCTATGGGTAACTCATAAATACATATGCATATTTGTTTAAATACATATGTATATCTGGTAAAAAACATATGTATTAAACTGGACAAATACATATACATATGCATAGCCGAAAAATACATATTCAGACAAATGTGTATATATATCCATAGCAGAAAATATATATTAAGACTTGTAAACAAACATATGCAATATTCATATATACATATACATTATGCATAAATACATGTGTTAATAATATATACATATTCATTATGCATAAATACATATGCATATTTGAAAAAAAAAAAAAACATGTACTACTCAAAATACTAATGCATTACTCAAAATATAAATGCATAAAATGAAAAATACAAATACATATATGGAAAATACATATAGTAACTAAAATATACATATTAATTACTCAAAAATATATTCAAAACTGGAAACCACATATTCATACCGATATATGCATAGCAGTAACATAAATTAACCACGAAAAATACTATTTTATAGTTTAAACATCAAAAATCTAAATGTCACATCAAATAAACATTAAAATATCGACTTTCAACATTAAAGTAACATATGAAACCTAAGAAAAATTCAACTAAATGTTAGTCCACATAAAGTTAACTGTTGTCAAATGCAATAAATTCAAAATAAACGTCAAATATCATGCACTTTAGTATCTTTTGTTATCCCAATTTTCATACGAGGCCTCATTGGTGCTTCATCATCACTTTGTGTCTTCTCTTCTTCTTTCCTCGAACCATAATGTCACAACATTGAAGCATATCTCGTGCGAAGAAGATCTGAATCAAAGTCAATATTTGAAACACATTCACCAAAAGTAAGACACTCAACATATGTCATCATATATAAATCACAATCGCTGCAAATACAAATATATATCTATATTGTAACAATGCATCTTATATAATTCATAAAATACAAATACATATCTTAAATTTAACAGATACATATCTTCACATTATAAAGACAAAAATACATATATGAACATATTGTCCATAAAATATAAGACTACAAATAAAAAAAATACATATCTATATTGTAACAAATACCAATCTTACAATACCAAATACAAATACATATCTACAATGTAACAAATTCAAATCTTATCAGTACCAAATACTAATACAAATACAAATCTTGTCAGTATCAAATACAAATACATATTTATATTGTAAAAATTACATTTTATAAAAATCTTGTTGGAATATACTTACCCGCCGCTACCACATCACCGAAAAATCCATAAAAAGTATGGCCAAGTCCGTCCCTTACTGGTTTTTTTTTTTTACAAAACTTTCTGATAACAAAAACACTCGTCCAAAATTTGGACTACAACTAAAAAATAACTAAAAAGCATAAAGAGACCATCCATCTATGTCATCCTTTAAACTAAAAATTAAAAATAATAACTCTTTGCTCTTCAAAAAGGCTTCACACTTCACTGTATGATATGTCTTTCAGGCATTCTACTTCCTTCCTTGCTTACCCTTTGAATTCTTTTGGCCACTAACGTTCTTGTTGTTAGATTTGTTGCCGAATTTCAGGGACTGAAATTTGTTGTTACCATTGGCTGCTGCAGGTTTACCATTTTGCTTGGCAAAAGACGTTACTGGACCGATCTTCTTACCAGCTGACTTCTTAGAGATTCTCCTGCTTTCACTTCAACACCCCAAAACTCCATTGATGATTGGAAGCTCAAAAAATATTGACGGATTGAAGGAGGAGAGCAAAGAAGAGAGCCCGTCCCTCACCGGATCTGCAAAATCAGCGAACCACCAACTAAAATTCAACCCCTGTGATCGGTTCCGGCTAATACTCGCCGGTAAAACAACATTACTGTCGTTGCCGGTCACCATCACGGTGAAATTCGCCGGATAGACCCTCCGTCGAAAATTCATCGAAAAATGCCGAAACCAGCAGTCTAATCAAAGCCACCAGCCCACCCATCGCCGGAAACGGCATCCCTCGGCCGGAAAAACACCAAAAAAATCACAAAACATCAAAAAAAAAAAAATAAAGAAGAAAGCAATACGAAAAAATAAAAAAAATATAAATTATATGAAAAGATGAGATGCAAATACTATGGAGCATAATGTTTATCAACAAATTGAGAGATAAAAGCAGAAATTGAAAAAAAAAAAATAGAAGATGCGGTTAATTGGAGAGAGAAGTGAATATTGCTTGAAAAAAGGGAAAAGATAAACTGATGGGAGAAGCATACGCTCCTTTCTAAAAAGTGGTAAAATATTGCTACTTTTGCTATAAGTTGTAATTTTGGAAAAATATTATTATTTATTGTAATTATAGTCTTAAGGATGCTAGTTTTTGTAGTTTTTCCAATATTTTACACGAATTCTTTTACAAGTAACATGCCATCAACTCCGAAGTGTGACAAGCTATTGTAAACAAAAATGTGCCACTTGTAACTGTTCCATATGTATTATGGATTACTAATTGAACATCCTCTTGGCCAGAACCAAGACTCATAGCTTAATTCTTACCTCCAGTTTTCAACTCAGCTTCATTTATTTCACACCTGCTAATAATCCTGGCCAGGATTTGGCATGTAGTCAACCTAAAAAGGAAGCTCTATAGCTTCTCTAACTACTCAGGATGTAGTAAACTCGAGACTACCACTTCAGTGTAAAGTTTATCTGTCAAATGTCAATATCTCATTAAAGAGTATTCAAAACCTTTAGAAGCTTTCTATAGCCACTTATAATGTATAATAGGAAACCTCTAGTTGTACTTTCCTATTGATACAAAAAAGTTCATTCGAAATTCACCACAAGATAAGAACAAGTTAAAATTATCAATCTGTAAGCCATCAAACCTAAAATGAGAAACTCCTTGGCCAAAAATATAGGTATATACAATATTCTGCAATGACAGAGTATTGGGTGCTCCAGAAGCAGGTGTTAGCAGCTGAGTTAGCTCCTTCCTTAATATGGACATATATACCTTCTTTTCCAAGGCCATCAATGGTGTCATCGTAGAACCAAAATTACTAATATATTAGCAACACTTTACAAAAACAAGTACAAGAAAACCACATGATATACTGTTGACAACCATCTAAAGCAGTCATATCCTCTACAAGCTCTAGTGAAATTTCTACAATCATATGTCATTTTTCGAATGAGAAAAAGATGAACTTACATAGTAACCTCAGTAAGAGGTGGCAACACAAGAGTCCCCGACTCGATAAGCTGAGATTTAGTTCGTCGGAGCATGAATGCCCGTATCACATATTTCAAAATTTTGAATTGCTCCTTAGCTTTGTCTGCATCAGGACCTGCTCAGCGGAGCCATATTAGAGAAAACATAGGTGTGAGTCCATTGTTGTTGTGAAATCATAAAAACAAGTAACATATGGCCATATCACTTGGGACATAAAGAGATACTCCTACATAATTCAATGCAGTCTTGCGAAGTGGATTCAATATTGTAAAGTCAATTCTGAAGTCACACTTAAGATCTAAGGCAACATTCAGTAGCATTTCCATGTCTGAAGAATTACTCTAAACTTTCACAATATCCTTCTTAGCCTCTAAACTTGATTCACAGTTGAAAACCTCTCATTTATAAAAATTGAAGGGACCAATGTCTGTCTCAATAACCCAACTTACAGTATGTTCCAAAAGAGTTACAGCAGCAGTGTCCTTTTAACTGGACCAACAAATTCCAGAAAAGCCGTGGGCTTTTTTCGTGGGGTGTGGAGAAAGAAGAGGAACAATAAAGAACTCTTCTTCTCAGAAATATAAAAATGTATGTTGCTTGTTACTAACACTTTTCTTTTCTTCCCAACTGCAACACCTCTTTTACCATTCAAACACTTTCTCTTTAAAGAAATTTCAAGGTTCAAAGGGCATGAACAAAATGGGAAGATAAGAATAAAAAAACAATTCAGTGAAGGTAATTAAAATGAGCCCATGAAAAGAGTTGCTACAACTTAGAAACTGAAACTGAATAGATAATGGTGAGACTTTTATTGCCTTGTTTGTTTGTCTCTGAAATAATTCAGTAAAAACCTATAGAAGGCAAAGGATGGAAAAAATATCATAAGAGAAGCTAATACTATCAACAACTAATTATGAAAATATAGTTCAACTATCAAATTGAACTGTGAACAAGTAATTATAAGCACACAGCTGAAATATGTTTCATATAGAATTATTAAAGGGCAGCCCGGTGCACTAAAGCTACCTCTATGTGCGGTGTCCGGGGAAGGGCCCCACCACAAGGGTGTATCGTACACAGCCTTACCTTGCATTTCTGCCAGAGGCTGTTCCCAAGGCTTGAACCCGTGACCTCCTGGTCACATGACAGCAACTTTACTAGTTAATCCAAGGCTCCCCTTCTCATATAGAATTATTGAACAATGTAATCAGAATTCATCACATTTAATTTTGGGAGATGAATCCATTAACACTTGGCTTTCACTTGGCAATGTGAAACAACCTCTCTACTTCTCTGAGGTAGTGGTAAGGTTTGCGTACACTTCACCCTCCCTAGACCTTATGCTGTTGTTGTTGTTGCTTCACTTGGCAAATTAATTGTGCAGTTTTTAAGTTGTTATGTATCTTATTTTGTGAAATGCAAGCAATGTACCGATATTGAGTTCAACAACTTTCTTATTGGCGTCAATGCAAACTTCTAATAAGCGCCTAGACTTAACAAACACACTTCATAAGAAGAAAGAACATGAAAATGTCACCTAAATGGCAAAAGTTGAGATAAATGTGTTGCAGATTCAAAAATGACTTACTTTGAGGCTGGCACAAAAATAACATCCACTGTGTGTAGCTTTCTGGTGTATTATCATTGTGTATAATTCAGAATGCTCTTAAAAAGGAATTTGAAGAAGGAATGTTAGTAAATATTTGGTTCATTACTCTTAGAAAAATATTCCCACCGAGCCGGGGGTCTATCGGAAACAGCCTTTCTACTTCTTTGGAGGTAGAGGTATGGACTGCGTACATCTTACCCCCCAGACCCCACTAGGTGGGAATACACTGGGTTTGTTGTTGTTGTTGTTGTTGACTCTTAGAAAAATAGAAATTACCTTTGATCTAACGTGTAGATGTTAGGATGAATTATAAATGACAGATAGTTGTATTGAAATATGACCATTTCTATTTGGTAAAGGAGGTATCTGAAATGTGAAATTGACTTGAACTTTTGGTTTTATTTTAACTGGCATACCGACACTTCTAGCTTGCTTTTCAGGCTTCTTTCAGAGGTAGGCTTATCACCAAGGATAAAGTAAGC
The DNA here is from genome assembly GCF_002878395.1 of Capsicum annuum. Lineage (NCBI taxonomy): Eukaryota > Viridiplantae > Streptophyta > Magnoliopsida > Solanales > Solanaceae > Capsicum > Capsicum annuum. The sequence continues at coordinate 55,498,207 of NC_061118.1, read as the reverse complement.
AATCTACCCTCGAACCTTCTTAGAAGATAGACTGATCATAAATAGGTTGTCCAAGTGGATCCACTACGGAGGGGTCATATCCTTTCACATCAGATGAAATTCATATAGCAGATACACAAACTTAAAGATACAATATCTTTGTGGCTAACCTTTTTTCAAGAATATGAAGAGAATGAGTCACTTTTCCTTTTCAACCATAGTTGATGAGGAATAAACTCAACCTCCATTAATAGCAAAGTCAGAAGAACTGATGAAGAAGAAATCACCAAGAACAAAGTAAAAGTCAGTTACAGAAGTATTCTAAAGTTTTAAACGACTTTAGCAAAATTCCAGCTCCACCACTGGATTACACGAGTTGACAATCACCTAAAGCATAGTCTAACTAATAAATCCTCTCAAACCTTAAAAGGAGGAGAGTAATGTCAAATTCATTATCAGGTTAAATATCACGAAACCTCTAAATACTAATTCAGATTTATACATAATTGCTTTACTAAATAGAAACGTATCCAAATATAAACCTATTTTTTTGTTTCCACCAAGTGTCTGGTACCCTCATTGGAGTCCAACTAAATGGGATTCGCACAGGAAAGTCCAGCATTGGGGGGAAGCCCTCCCTAACAAAGGTGGCTCCGTAGACTCAAACCCGAGATGGTTAAGGAATGTTTAAAATTTAAACCTATTTCATCAATCATAGAACTGCATACTGACTCAAAAAAAACTAATGTAACTAAAATTCAACAATGCTTCAAAATCAGTGAAACTAATGTAACTAAAATTCAACAATGCTTCATTCACAGAACTACATACTGACTCTTCAAAAAAAACTAATATAACTAAAATTCAACAATGCTTCGACAAGGCATTGCAAATCGATCTAATAGACCTGACATAGCCGATGAATCTAGATGATCAGTAGATCGGAGAATACAAAGAGCGTGATAAGAATAACTGTAAACTCAAAAAAATCGGAATGACTCACTGGATCTGAATACAAAGTCGCATGAAAGCCTTCCTTAACTTTGTCAGAAATGGATCTCTTCATTGTACTATTATTTCAGATTGTTGTTGTATTGCCGCCGACAATGATGGTGAAATCAGTCGTTCCCAAGTATTCTTGAGATTGTGAGTTGAAGGATAACTTATTGTGGTCAGAAATATTGTTTGTAGAATTGTTTTGAAGTAAGAGAATACTGAAAGACATAATTACCATTTTACCCTTGATAAGGTGCAGATTCACGATTTTACCCTTGGTGGTCCTTTATCACCTTTCTAGAGGTTTGGATCACAAGTGACAATTAATTTATTATATATTAAGAAAGTTGGAAAAGTTTTAAAATAACTTACAAATTTTTAAATTTACACTTTGATTCCAATGTATACCTAAAATAATGAAAAACGGAGGGAAAAAAGGCTTCTTTCTTTCTCTTTTCATCTATTATTGTTTTCTCTCTCTTAGCGATTTTTGTTGTTAATTGTTTTCTGTTTCTTCTACTTTATTCATCATCTTCTGCTTCATCTTCTTCTTGTCAATCATTTGTTGTTGTTGTTGTCGTTGGTATAGCGCTACTACTGCGATCTGACCAATTTCTTAGATCAAATTTTGTTTACTACATCATTTTCCACTTTGGCATTACTTCATAGGTTATTTTGGTAAGTAAAATTATGATTTTTATTCGTATTTGTCATTTGGGTACACTTCTATTTTTCCAACAATTGATAGAACCTCGATTATGAATCCAGCTCAAGTGCCCACAATTTAAATAGATCAATCATCTGGTGCATCAGATGAGTAATATGTTGCATCAGACTATTTATCTGTTGTATCATCGTATTATCTGTTGCATCAGATGTATTATCTGTTGTATCAGGATGTTTATTTTTTGCACCAGACTAATTATCTGTAGCATCAGAATATTTATCTGTTGCACCAGACTAATTATCTGTTGCAATAAATGATTAATCTGTTTGAAACAACACAAATCAACCCTTGCCATGAACCCAACAGATAAATCTTGCTATTGCTACTGGATTCTAAATTATTCCTTTTTAAGTCGAATCGTTGAAATGTTTATTGAGAAGATAATAGACAAGAAAAAAATTAAATATGAATTAAAACGTCAAAGATCAAACATAATTTATTTATTAAACAAATAAAAATACATATAATAGACTAAAAGAAAAATAATAGTCTAATTATTATTATTATTATCAGCATCATCATTGCCAGCCGACCAATCTTCAACCGGAAGTAGCAAGGCCCTCCTCAACCTGCGTATCTCGCGGAGCATTCTTGATCTAACTCCTCCCAATTCCCATTGCAGATCACGAACTTGATTCCGAAGTTCATTCACCGCGTCTTGCAGAAAAGCAACGTCCCACACTGGATCAGCCATAATCTTATCTTCTAGAGTGTAATATGAAAAACGAGATGCAATAAATAAATAGAGTGTGTATTTGAATGAACGATTGAGTAAGGACGGACCTATTTAAAGAGGATTGAATTTGAATGAGAGGTAAAAAGATGCGAATATTCACCTTCATACATTAATTAAATTTTTGATTAAATTAAGAAAATAAATATTGTGATATAAGTCATGACTTTTCAGATTATTATTATTATTTAGTCTTTCGAAGAACCGTTTTTATTGAGTTGTGGCAACAGATTCTATATCTGTTTCATCAGATAACACATCTGTGACAATATATATATTATCTGTTATAACAAATATAAAATATGTTGCATCAGATAACATATCTGTTGCAACATATAATCTAACTGTTCATCTCCATTTATTAATTACATTTTTTATTAATGTGAAAAGTAATAAATTAATTAAATTAAGAAATATTGTGATAAGTCATGACTTTTCAAATTATTATTATTAATTTGTTCTTTCCAAGAACTGTTTTTATTGAGTTGTGCTCGATTACGGGTTGCATCAAATAAATCATCCGTGACAATAGATATATCATCTGTTGCAACCATAGTGAACCTGTTGTATCAGATAATTTAATTGTTGCAACATATAATCAACGTTTTAAAAAAAAATAACTATATCATCATATCATTAATCCAAATTTGCTTACTTTTTTATTTTATAAATAAAAAAAATACCTTTTCAAATTCCTTAATAAAATAATAATCATTTTATTATATAATAAATAATTTAAAAAATAAATTCAAAAAAAAATGGTGAAAAGTGACGATCAGTTATTAAAATTGTGGTTATAAATTGTGTTTATTATTTATTTCCTTATTATTTATTTACGAAACATTTTTCATATTAAATAATCGGAACTTCGAGTCATGTCTTTCTCTTTTCACCCTCTCAATAACAACAATAACCCTTTTTTATTAATAACCGCCAGATGCAACATATGATCGATCTGTCGTAACAGATTAACCTCTAACTGTTGACACAAATTGCTGCTCAATCCCTACCACCAACCGTCGATATGTTGAGAACAAGGAATAAACAGAATGATTATTATTAAATACTAAATAAGAATTAAAAATTCAAAGCCGACAACAAAATAAAATTAATGTTCATAGATTTTTGAATCCCTTGGGTAGATTTGATATACAAAAGGAGGAAAATACTCGCTAAAATAAAAAATATTACCTAATTATTATTACTACTATTATTATTATTGTCAATCAGATATCTTTCATTCATCCGGCAGCCTTGCTCCGAAGTCAGCCAAATATCTCTCTGGAGTTCATCAATCAAACTGCCTTTGAAGTTCACGCAAGGACTCGATATGAATATTCTTGTATGAATCTGGATTATCCATATTTGTAAGGAGGGACCTATTTATAAATTATTGTATCTCGGAAAGAAAAGAAAATTATTTTAAAATAAATCTAACAGATAGGTAATCTATTACAAAATATATTCTTTCTGTTAGATAACTTACAACATACTGGCAATATTTTTGCAAAAGATGTATATATCTGTTTGATTTATGCAACAGGTTGATCACTGTCGTAACAGATGTCTCCAATTGATTGATAATATAAACAGATGTGTCATCTGTTGCAACAAGCTAGTCATCTATTTATTCAATTTAAGCCATAGATGGGCTAGGAAGAATAAGGTGCGTGCAGATGGATCCACTATCATATGTATGGGAGTTAAGTATGTATTACTGATAAGGTTACAGGGACAACACACACAAAGTACAATGTTTTTGTGAATGCAATTTTTAACCGATTAGGCATTGATCATTTAAACAAGATCCTGCATTGTACCGTTAAGTTTGATAGGTTCGAAATTAATAAGGCTGAGGACCTCATGAATATGGTGCAGATACCCTGTTACGAATTACTGACGATTGGTACTCGTGTTTATGCATATCAAGTTTTGAGAAGGGATCAATATTGTTGTCACTGTAGAGAACCAATAGCGATTGGACTTAACTTTAAGTGTGCATTGGACCCTTAGAGGGCCCTCGAAACCTCGCACTGCATCAAACAAGAATGGAAAACCAACATAGTTATTGCCCTGGCCAAAATTTATATGGTTGGGTTGCTCGCTCGGGTTGATGATTATATGCCAGAAGGTGCGGTAGGAGAATGCTTTCGAGGGAAAATGGGTTGTTGATGGAAGACTATATCATCTGAGAGCTATGAAGAAAAGACACATGGTAGAAAGTAACTTCTAACGAATCTGGCCGATGAAATTATCTTAACAGATGCGAAATCTGAATCAAGTGCAAATATGAAAGTGTATCCGGTAATGTAATTTCGTCTATTGTGTCTCTGAAAGAAAAACAATGCAAATGGACACTTTGCTAGAGAGTTGCATGGTCGAGATTATCACCTAGGTAGAAAATAGGAGAAGACCAACAAAGCAGCCTCACGGGCATCGAGGGTAGAAATGATGTTCAGCAAATTTAGAAAACTTATGCCAACAACAACTGCAGTGAAAATATGAAAGCTAAGCGAAGGCGGTAATTTCTAAATTTTAAATTTCATCCCATCTTCTTGTTTGTGTTTTCGATCAGGTCCACTGTTGTTGACCTGATCGGAACCACAAACGAGATTGAAAGGCAAATAGAGTATCATTGCTTTTTTAGCAATATGGTTATAATTGATTGTGTTTTCTTGCCTTGACATGCTTTCAACATTCCTTGGAGAAGATCAGATGTTTGCTGTAGTATGTGAATCCCGATAATTTTCAAGCTTGCCTCCAACTTGTTAATTCTGTATTCAAGCTGATCATTACAATCTTTGAAGTTGGTAAAGAGTTCCTCGTCTCTTATGAGCTCGATCAGGAACAGTACCTTCAAAGTTGTGGCATTCTAGAAGCCCTTCAGAACACTTTCTCTTTAGAAGCTTTAAAGGATACATGGAGGGTCGATGTGTTTGTTTTAGGTCAAAATGTGTTGATGCACGTTGAAGATGTGGTCCCAACAATTGAACAACACACTTTTATCGAGCGTTGCTCCATGCATCTTACTCAACCAATTTGATAAATTAGTAAGCATGGAGTTACGTAGCATGTGATTTAAACCGGCTCTACCAAGCCTATCAAACGTTATGTAACTCCAAGCTCATTACCCTATAAAAACAATATGCCCGAGTTAGTGCACATAGAAAAAAAGCCCAATCTGTCAGCCTTTCTGCTGATCACTCTCCTCCAATATAGATGATAAGATATCTGCTATGCAAAAGTCTACACCATCGCCAGACATGATTGCCTAGGAACATGTCTGGCGAAGGTGTAGACTTTTACATAGCAGATATCTTGTCATCTATATTGGAGAAGAGTAATCAGCAAAAAGGTTGAGAGATTGAGCTTGCTCGATTTGTACACTAACTCTGTCATATTTTTTGATAGAGTAATGAGCTTAGAATTATGTAACGTTTGATAGTAATGGTAGAGCCGATTTATATCACACACTACGTAACTCCATGCTTACTAATTTATCAAATTGGTTGAGCAAGATACATAGAACAACGCTAGATAAAAGTGTGTTGTTCAACTTTTGGGACCACATCTTCAACGTGCATCAACACATTTTGACCTAAAACAAACACAGAGACCCTACATGTATCCTTTAAGACTTCTGAAGAAAGTGTTCTGAAGGGCTTCTAAAATGCCACAACTTTGAAGGTAGTGTTCCTGATCGAGCTCACAAGAGCCGAGGAGCTCCTTACCAACTTTGAAGACGACAACGACCAGCTTGAATACAGAATCAACAAGCTGGAGGTAAGCTTAAAAATTATCGAGATTTACATATTATAGCAAGCATCTGATCTTCTCCAAGGACTGTTGAAAGCATGTCAAGGCAAGAAAACACAATCAATTATTACCATATTGCTAAGGAAGCAATGATACTCTATTTGCCTTTCAATCTCGTTTGTGGTTCTGATCAGGTCAACGACAGTGGACCTGATCAGAAACACACACAAGAAGGCATGGGATGAAATTTAAAATTCAAAAATTTGTCACCTTCGCTTAGATTCCTTATTTTAACTACAGTTGTTGTTGGCATAAGTTTTCTAGACTTGTTGTACATCATTTCTACCCTCGATGCCCGTGAGGCTTCTTTGTTGGTCTTCTCCTATTTTCTATCTAGGTGATAATCCCGACCATGCAGCTCCCTAGCAAAGTGTCCATCTGCATTATTTTTCTTTCAGAGACACAACAGATGAAATTACATTACCGGATACACTTTCATATTTGCACTTGATTCAGATCTCGCATCTGTTAAGATAATTCCACCAGCCAGATTCATTAGAAGTTACTTTCTACCCTATGTCTCTTCTTCAATTAGCTCTCAGATGATATAGTCTTCCATTAACCACCCATTTTCCTTCAAAAGCATTCTCCTACCGCACATTCTTGTATAAAATCATCACCCCGAGAGAGCAACCCAGCCATATAAATTTTGGCCAGGGTAATAAATATATTGGTTTTTCGTTCTTATTAGATGTAGTGCTAAGCTTCAAAGGCCCTCTAAGGGTCCAATGCACCGTAAAAGTTTGTCCAATTGCTGTTGAATCTCTTTACAATGACATAAAAATTAGATCCCTTTACAATGCTTGACAAATAAACATGAGCAACAACAGACATTAAATCTTAACAGGCTATTAGAACCATATTCATGGTCCCTCATCCTTATCAGTTCGGACCTACCAAACTTAACTGTAAAATTGCAGACATCTTGTTTGAACGATTTATGACTAATCAGTAAAAATATCATTCACAAAATCAGTGAACTCTATGTGTGTTTCCACGATAACATTATCAGTAATACATACCTCCCACATATGAAGTGGTTCATCTATAAGCAGTTTATTTCTCCGATCCCATCTTTAGTGCAGCCTATTGAGATAGTCCATCAAAAGTTGAACAACTGTTAGTTCTTTATATCTACAAAGAAGAGGAAAAAAATTAATGTCACAAAAAGAACATTGTCCATCTGTTGCATCAGATGTGGAGTCTGTTGCAACAGATGTGGAGTCTGATGGAATACATCAAACCAGCCTTTCTGGTGGTTTTATTCGTTCCAACAGTTTCTCCATCTGTTGTAACATCAACAACAACATAAACATCAACAAAAAAACAACATTTGTTCCAACAACATCATCAACAATAAAGAAGCAATATTCTTCGTGCAAGAACCGTCAACAACACCACTAGTTCCAACAATGCCAACCCCACCAACAACATCAATAACTACATCAACAATAATGAAACAAACAAAATACATATTAAAAAATGATACTACCAACAAGGCTTTTAAACTTCTCTCAACAGATGACTTTTTTCTCATATTGTAATAAAAATTCTTGGATTATTTATTCAACACTTACAAGTTCCTTAATTTTCTTTTAATAAATATGATATGAGTAAATAGTAATTAAATAAAAAATAGATGTAAATAACATGCAAAGAAGAAGACGAGAATGAAAGAGCAATAATGAACCATACCTTAATATCAAAAAGAGAATCAAAATAGAAATTTAAGTCGAGGAAAGATATGGATGGGTTTAGATCCAAAAAGATTTTTACGAGAAGAGAAGAGAAAAGAGAGAAAAAAGGCGGTGACCCTAAAGAGGAGAGAGAAAAAGATGAGAGTTGAATAAAATAAACTGCAGCTAAAGAAAGAGATGAGATAATTTTTATAGATGTATTGTGTTCGTAGACGTAGTGGTTTTTAATATTCATTAATTAATATTTATTAATTTCATTAATAATTTGAGGGGCACGAGAAAGACTAAGACTACTGACATTGAAAAGACAAGACAAGACTGCTCAATGAACTCACTTTTGAGATATTCAAGAAATATTTTTTACCGCCTTTAGTAGTAAGTACTACTACTTGATATTATCTACTCGGACCAGAAGCTTCTTGCTTTAAAATTAAAAGAGATAATAAGATTTTCAAACAGATATGTCATCTGTTGCAACATATATAAATATCTGTTTAAAAATCCGAACAGTTCATTCATCTGTTACAACAGATATAAATATCTGTTTAAAAATCTCAAAAGCTCATTCATCTGTGACAACAGATAAAAATGTTCATTTGATAATTAATAAAATCAAATATGTCATCTGTTACAACAGAAATAAATATTTTTAAAAAAATTTCTAATAGCTCAGTCATCTGTCACAACAGATGCAAATATCTATTTGATAATTAAATCAGATATGTCATCTGTTGCAACATAGATGTACCTGTTTAAAATTTTTAACCAGCTTAGTCGTTTGTTGCAATAGATTTCATAGCAATTAATTTAGGTGGAACTAGGGATGAATGAATGATCTCGCAGGGTCAACTACAAATCCAATCGAGTCTTTGCAATTGCATGACATTGGTATTGCATTTATACCGACCCGAGTCATCGATCGATCACTCTGAGTTGAAATGAGTTCTCATCAACTCAATGTTAGGATAGTGATAGTACCTAAGTTGAATTAGGTAGAACTAGGGATGAATGAGTGAGCTCGCAGGGTCAACTATAAATCCAATTGACTCTTTGTAATTGCATGGCATTGGTATTGAGTTCATCCCGATCCGAGTCATTGATCAATCACTCTGAGTTGAAATGAGTTCTTATCAACTCAATGTTAGGATAATGATAGTACCTAAGTTGATTTAGGTGGAACTAAGGATGAATGAGTGAACTCGCAGGGTCAACTACAAATCCAATCGAGTCTTTATAATTATATGGCATTGGTATTGCGTTCATCCCAACCCGAATCATCGATCGATTACTCTGAGTTGAAATGAGTTCTCATCAAATCAATGTTAGGATACTGATATTACCTAAGTTGATTTAGGTGGAACTAGGGATGAATGAATGAGCTCCTTGGGTCAATTACAAATCCAATCGAATCTTTGCAATTACATGGCGTTGGTATTGCGTTCATCTCGACCCGAGTCGTTGATCGATCACTTTGAGTTCAAATGAGTTCTCATCAACTCAATGTTAGGATAGTGATAGTACCTAAGTTGATTTAGGTGGAACTAGGGATGAATGAATGAGCTCGCAGGGTCAACTACAAATCCAATCGATTCTTTGCAATTGTATGGCGATAGTATTGCGTTCATCCCAACTCGAGTCGTTGATCGATCTCTCTGAGTAGAAATGAGTTCTCATCAACTCAATGCTTTAAAAACTATATCTTTTAAAAATTTTAAAATTAATTAAGATCAATTCGGACCAAATTAGCAATTTCAAAACTTGTCATTCTTTCCAAAATTACAAATCAACCTATACAAATCATCCATTTCGGTGAAAAACTTTTTATTTCAAATCTTAAGTTATCGCTCTTCTTTCTCTCTCTCTCTCTCAAGGTGTCTTCTCCCTCTCAACAATGCAAACAAGACACACAACAACTACTCAACATATTGTTCAACCCTTCAAAACAGGTCAATTTTCTTTCTATTACGACTGCATATAGTTATTTTTTTCGACTTCATTCCTATTTGTATCCGTTGTTTTCTCTATATTCGCATGTAACAGAGTTTGAGAAGAGTTCTACATTTGTTCTTTATTCTAAAAAATAGGGCTTTTTAGTTAATGATAAAAAGAAGACTTTTAGTTGTATTATCTTCGAGAATGGGTTAATAATTTTGAGTTTTAATGCTAAAAAGGTAGGAAGCACCCGAGAAAATCCTAGTTTTTCTCTCAGTGTTTTGTTGACTGTCGTGGTATTGTTGGATGGTGTTTGTGGTGTTGTTGGTAGTGTTGGTATTTATGTTTTTTGGCGATAGTGTCGGTGGTCTTGGTGTTGGTATTGGTGGTGGTCTTGGTGGCATTGGTCGTGGAATTAGTTGTGGTGGGTGGTCCATCTGTTGCAACAGGTGGAAGATCTGTTGGGAGATATTAAATAGGTCTTCAAACAGATTCCCCATCTGTTCCAACTATTGGGTTATCCGTTGGAGTATTTTCTTATAATGTGGCAGAGAATAATTTATTGAAATTTCTCCACCTGTTGCAACAGGTGGAATATCTGTGGGGAGATATTAAATAGGTCTTTAAACAGATTTGGGTTCTCCATCTGTTTCAACTGATGGGTTGTCCATTGGAGTATTTTTTTTAGTTATGTGGTAAGAATAATTTATTAAAATTTGTCTCACCTTTTTTAAAAAATTATGCATACATCAAATGCAATGTATTTATTATTTTTCTTTTGTTTGTAGTTAAAAGATGTCTTCCAAAAGAAAAGAAACAGAAAGTGGAGAAAGTGGATCAACATCCGATCACCAAACAAAAAAAGGTTAGAGTACAGATAGATTCGGAGGAACTTCCAGAACAATCTCAGTCAGGGCAAAATAAAGCCGAGGAAAGTGATAACTCCTCCTCACCAATGGGGCGTGAAATAATATCGAAATTCCAGCATGATTCTGTCAAAACCATTAGTATTGACAAGTTTCAAATTGCGATGCCGATGAATAACCCTAATGCAGTATTTGGTGATCTTGTACTTAAATGTCAAATGGGGAAACCTTTTGACGAACTTAGGAGTATTATAAAGAAGGAAAACATAGATGAACTTTTTAAGAAAAGCTGCTTTGCACACTTTCTTGAGCTGTCTGGTCCCCGCCCTCTTCGTTTCTCAATAATCATGGTATATGGCCTTCTCAAGCGCAGGATCATGTATGCATGGAATGATGAAGGTCCTAAGGAGCACAAAAATAAGATGGATGAAGTCTGGATCAACTACTGTGGCATGCCGATTGGTTTTGGATTGAAAGAGTTTGCCATTGTGACAGGCTTGAGATGCGATCGTCCAGAAGAACCTGCCATCAATAAAACACCCCACAAAGGGTCCAACAAACGCAAGGTAAAAAGAGATGGGTTGTTAGGGATTGTTGCACCTAGCTACAAAGTGAAGGATTTTATAGAGGATCTCAAGAATAAAGACATACCAAAGCACTACAGGGAGAAATTGTGCTTAGTTTGGTTTGTCCATTCCGTTTTATTGGCAAGAGACGTCAACAAAGTCATAGAACATGATTTTTTGGCGCTTGCTGATGATTTTGGGAGATTCAACGATCATCCCTGGGGCTACGACAACTACTACTTGACTGTCAAATATTTACTAAAAGAGCTAAACCAAAGACGACCATATTATACGGCTTTTCTTAGGCTTTCATGGTAAAATTGATCACTATTTTTAATCATTCATTAATTTATATTGAATTACTTGTGAATTTTTTTTTTGTTTTCTTCCTGTTTACAATTTTTAGGCTTGGGCATGTGAAGTCATTTCTCCCCTCCAAAAGCATTCACGGATTACCCAGATAAGGTTTCTCATCCAAGGATCCTTAGGTGGTTGGCTGTAGTAGAGAGCAACAAAAAAAATATTAACAAGGTTGATCTCTTTAACCCTTCAGATGATGCAGTACGTCTTCTTTCAACTAAAATAATTTGCCTCAAAGAAGGATATTAAAACACATGTTCCATCTATTGTAAGAGATTACCCGTCAACTGCAACTGGTGCAATGGGTAATCTGTTACAATAGATGATCCATATTTCATAACATATTAGCCATATGTTGCTTTGTTCTCTGAACCCTACTCAATAGATTACCCATCTACTGTAAATTATGCAACAGATGAGTATTCTGATGCAACATATTATTAATCTGTTTCAACATACGGATCAGTTGTTGCGGTAGCTGGATCGTCTGTTGCATATGTTGGTTGTGTTAACATAACCCGAGCCCCATGTAACCCAACTGACTATAAATTATTATTTTATAATTAAAATTCCTCCTATTATTTTTGTATAGGCTGTGCATCCTTGGATTATGCCTACCATTGATGAGCTGGGGATGACTTCTTTTCTTACTCTAGGTCTTGTTGATATAAAAGAAGACCCAATGGTGGAGTTAATAAAGAAGGAATTAGATGGAGCAACATCCATAAGAAGAGCAGTTAGACAAGGTCAGTCTAATGTTGAAGCTCTTCACAACCTAACTCAAACTGCAACAGATCCGGGTGCTTCTTCTGGGGGTGTTGTTGGTAGAGTTGTTTGTAATGGTGGCATTCATCCTGCTTCTGCTTCTACTGCCAATCATGATTATGATCATGTTGGTGCTCAGCAAAAAATAAATATATTTGAAAACACCCCTTGCACAGGTCCTTCGTCTCACCCCTACACCGGTCCCTCATATCCTTACAGTGGTCCCTCTCACCCTTCCTTACCCTTATGTTCTTATTGCAAATATAAAGTGTACAAGGACAGAGAGGATAAACTCCTCGACAAGCTAGAAGCTATTGCTGAAGCGGCCAAAGGGTTGAAATCCATGAGGTGTGTCATATCATCCAACGAGGTGAGGGAGTTGTGCACTCCTACAATGGAGGTTAGGAGAAAGAGAATAAAAATTAGACAAATTCTCTCAATTCTGAAATCAACAGACAATGCAACTCCCTTCGCTCTAATAGTTGTTGAAGTTTAGGGGCTGCAGAAAAAGGTGGACATATTTGCGGCGCTTGGCAAGAAGAAGAAGAAGGAACTGGAAGAATTTATCAAGATGAAGGTTCAAAAAGAATACACCATGCATTCATTTGCCGCCAAAGACTTCTCGAATTTGACAAATATGTACGTGTGGTACGAGGACAAGGTAAGTTTACTTTTGCTAACCTATCCTTCCAATCTACTCCATGAAGAAGAATCTATGCAGCAAATGTGTAATCTGTTGCAACAGCTTGGTATTCTGTTGCAACATAATACACATCTGTTGCATAAATTGCGTTGGCTGGGTAATCTATGAACTGATTCAGAGAACCCTCTGCATCGAATTCTTTCCACTGTATTTTTATTCTTTACAATTACTAACATATTTAAAAATTATCTTCTTATACCACAGTATGTTGACGAAATTCTCTGTCTCATGAGGGGCAGGCAATTAGTGTACCCAGATGCTTATGATGTTGCTGATAGGATAATGGACCTCAACTTTTACAATAATTTCAAAGATAGGTATGCTGATCTTCGTAATCTAGCTGATTCCGGTGGCTTGGGATTTGATCAGTTAGTTTCTACGTTCCAATGGGATGAAGAAGCGATTAAATATGTTAGAGGGGAGAGGTCATATCCACACGGCAAGAGCTGGACCAAGGCAAAGAGAATCCTTGCAGTCATGAACGTGGATGTCACCCTTTTTTTCACTGTTGAGATACTACTATACGAGGGAAAGATTAAGGTTTATGACTGCAACTTACCTGTATTTAGCGAGAAGATATTTTTAACCCACATGCAGCCACTCTTGAAGTTGTTGCCCAAGTTGTTGACGCAGAGTAAGTTGATGGATCATTTGCCGGTTGAAGTCTTGGCGAAGGAATCATGGGTTTCTGAAGGTCGAAATAAGAACATCCAGCTCCCAAAAAATAAAACCGATGCAGTGTGCGGGCTGTACTCGCTTGCATCATAGAGTGTTTGCTGACCAGCACACAAATGATCGGTGTGTGCGACACCATTATGGAAAAGATACAATGAGTTTGGGCATATGGGGTACTAACTAAATGGTTGGAGCCCATGTATAAAAAAGAATATGTACAAAGACAGAGACGAACACGATAACAAATTTTAATTTTAAGCCAATTCACTATACATATAGGGGCGATAATTTTTATGTCTCGCAAAGTTGAATTTTTATAATGCAACGGATTTTATATCTATCAAAACAGATATAGTACTTATTGTGATAGATTGATTATCTGTTGGAATAGGTTGGTCATCTGTTGCGTTATGCAGATATTCCCCGTCTGTTTGTCGCAACAGATTTATGATCTGTTGCAACATATAACTTATTTGTTGTAACTGATCGATAATCTATTGGAGCAAATCAAAAAAGTAGGAAGACCTATTATATAATTTTCAGCAGATGACCTATGTGTGGCATCTCATGTTGCAACATATGTCTAAATTTGTCTGATAAGATATGTCGTCTGTTGCAGCAGATGTATTATCTGTTGCGATATTTGAATCTAGTACTCCATTTCAATTAACATGTTCAAAATTCAAAATTAATTATATTCATAGACAGAATAAAACAAATCAAAACCTTCGGAAATTACATAAAATAAAATAACTTAACAAATAAATGAAATGTAAAAAAAATCATTATAAGTACAAACGATTTACTCTACAAATAAATCAACTACTTAAACCAAGGAGGATAGGTTATTACATTGACGGACTCGAGCTATAAAGATCTAATCAATATGGACAAGTTGTTATTCATCCAGTGCTATAAAATCCGGCTTTGGTCGTCGTGGATCTTTAACGTCCGTTGCTTATGGCTTCTGAGCTTTCGCTTCTCTATATTTTCATAAAAGAGCAATATATATTTTGTGGAGTAATCCGACATCAAGTCCATCATTTGGTACTTGTAATCCATCGCTCAAATACTCGGCATAGGCGGCAACAAAAGGACCGCAATCCCTGCGTTATAAAAAAATAGATAATCCATATTCTGCAGTTCATGCAAGCATTTTGAAATTTGTAAAATAAAGCTAAATCGTGACACTTAAACTTACAGGCTACCAATGGTTTGTTGAGCAATTCCATCAACATTTTGTACATCAAATGGATTAGCCATTTTATCCAGGTATGCTTCAATCGTCGACCAATCACTATGAACCTTTTGATGCCAAAAGCCACTCATATCAAGGTAAGTAAGTAATATTTTGGCCAGCTTTTGTATCTCAGACGATGGCCCGAAATGTCTCCTTCGCGACATCGAGTCGTAAACTCGGATACGCCTCTCTTTTAGAATGACGACAGCCAACACCTAATGAAATTCATCACCACAATTGATTGGGATGTACACTTCATTGACCAAATGTCAAGGTAAGCCAGTCGAAATGCTAAAACCTTTGATGATGTTGATTAAGCATTCCTCGTTTCGAGAAACTTTCGGCTGCTGTTGACAATACCTATCGTAGGAATTATTGATGTAAACTTTGTACAAACAATTGCCTATTGTGTATCTGTATTATTCTTGTGTTTGCAACTTGGCCTTCTTTCGGAGGTAGTAAAAAATGACATCAATGTACTACACATTATTAAATATTTTAGATTACGTGACGAAAAATAAATACGCAGATGCAATTAAATAAAGTATTAATTAATAGTAATATGTATGACCTTTAAACCTCATCATTCCAGTAAGTTTGGGGCTGTGACATCAAATAGAACCAATTCTTCATTTCAGAATGTGCAACAATAAAGTCAAACAAATCAAAACCAAGACTCGATTCGTTCACTTTGTAGCGCTCATCATTTTCTTTTCTACATGGTGATTTATATGTGTTAATGTCAGGTTCTTACAACAAGAATTATATAAACCAATATCCATAAAATTGATTTATGTACCTGCCGGCATGATGCTTTAACAACCCATCGACAATCCATTCTGAATAGTCGCTGATTAACGGTATTAGTTATTTTAGAGCCTCATCCGAGATGTTGAACCCTTCAAATGGGTAATTCTTTCGTTCTCCCAAACTAATAGGCTCCACTTTTTCTTTATCATTGGAAGCAGTTGATGGATTATCAACTGTCATATTATGCTCTTCGACAGTAGCTGTGACATCCACCTGAAAAGCCAGAATTGTCAATGCTATGTAGAGATATACAACAGATTTTCCATATGTTGCAACAGATGATTCTTATGTTGCATTATATGGATTATCTGTTGAGACAAATTCAAACAGGTAAATCAGAGTAGTACGATAATTTCAAATAGATGACCCTTCTGTTGTAACATAAGACTCATTTATTGAAATAAATAATAAATCTGATGCAACAGGTTAGACAACAATTGCAACAGATGTATAAATTTGTTTAAAAATTTTCAGCAGATGTATCATATGTTGAAACAAATATCTGCTTGTTTGTTTTTTGGAACAAATGATGTACATTCACCTTCTTCAGCTCATGCTTCTCTTCTGTGGCCCTTGCACATTGAACATCGATGCAAGACAAAGATAGAAATATTTCAATCTTTCTTTTTTTGATGATTGATGATGCCTTGGAAGTGTCATTCTTTCTCCTCTTAGCCACCTTGATCTCTAGTGGAGCGTCTGAATATGAAATCCTTTTTGATGGAATGACACCCCTCTTAGATGTCATTTTCTTTACAAAAGCAGTTAGTGCATTAATATTATTAATCACTCCATCGTATTTCGCCTTGCAGTCTTGACATTTGCATGAACAACATTCGCTAGATGCGACAAAATCTGGAGAAAAATCTGTACAACCATTATGCCATAATCATAATGGCTTGTTATTTCAAAAACTGTAAGAGGAGCATCATTAGCCCCACCCTCCAAAATTATTTTTCTTGTGGTGGCTGTTTCTCCAAACAATTCTATTTTTATTCCATCAACGACCTTAGGGTCTGATAAAGTTTGTACAGACCGTAAAGTTAGCAAAACTGGCATCTTCAACTCTCGGTTGGTCGGAACAAGCCATGAATGAATAATATAAAATAAATCGGTACATATATTAAGAATGATGGTGAAATCATTTAATCATTAATTAAAACAAAAACTTGATTAGAATTGGACTTACTGTTTTCTTGAGGGGATTGAAAAGATCAAGAAATTTTGCATTTTTATCGGTTTTGGCCGACAACCATCTTAGAATTCTTAGACAGGAAACTTTTTCCTGGTAGTTCACTTGTTGTCTCAAATAAGGAATGGCTTCAAATGCCCAAGCCTATAACATAACGCCAATAAATAAAAAGCATTATTGAATACAAAAATGATGAATCATATCATGATAAAAGAAATATTTACCATGATGGCCCATGGAAAACCATATAAGTTGACTGTTTTTGGCGTTAACGGAGTCAACAAATATTTGATAGTCATTTTGAAGCTTTCATAACCCCAAGGATAGCTGTTAAATGCCTCAAGATCCTTGGAGAGATTTATTAAATCGAGGCTTATGTTGTTGTTAACGTATATCGCCCAAAGAACATTATATACAAACCAAACCAATCACAATGATTACTTGTGCTTCTTTGAAAGTCCTATACCTTTCAACGCTTCAATCAAATTTTTATTTTTGAAGCTTGGACCAACAATGGACACTAGGTCATCACGATCACTCAATTTGCCTTTTTCTTTTTTGGGTGTGCGGGTTACTTTTTTTTGGGTCAGAGTAGGTATAACTTGAAAAGGAGAAGGAGGATAACATTTTAGTCCGGTAACTATGGCAAACTCCTCCCAACCAAAACAAACAGGCATGCCACAGTAATTTATCCATACCTCATCCATCTTATCTTTGTTTTCATACATAAACCTGTGCTTGAGAAGATCATATACCATTTTCATCTGGAAACGAGCATTGTTGTCCTCCGGCAAATCAAGATATTTCCCAAAGCAGTTTTCCCTGAAATAAGAATCCAATTTTTGTTCTCGAAGTATTTTTCTGAAGGCGTCAAAAGATTTTTCCATGACTGACTTAACCACGAGATCACCCGTTAAATCTATGGCACCATCGCACTGCATTCTCATAGGATAATGATCAATGCTGAAGGTTTTGACCAACTCTTTGATGGAAGGGCTATTAGCATTTGAATCATCTCTTTTTAAAGATTCCTCCTCCCCGTGTTCATTATCTTCTGCTTCTGATAAAGATAATGCTTGTAAAGCAAGCTCATAGAGTGGTGGATGTAGCTGAGCTGATGTACTTGTTCCTTTACTTGGACTTGATTCAATTTCTTTTATTTTGGGAGCCATGTTATCTTAAATTAACAGGAACATAACATAAATTATAATTGATTAATGCATAGCAGTAATATAACAGTTCCAACTGATAACTAATTTGTTGCACCAGGAATGTTATCTGTTGCAACATATAACCGACCTATTGCAAAGGATGAGTAATACATGGGAACCATAAAAACAACACTATCTGTTGCACCTGGTATTTTATCTGATGCAACACACAACTGACCCGTTGCAACGGATGAGTAATCCGTTGGAAATAATAAAAACAGATCACTAATCTATTGCACCAGGTATTTTATCTCTTGCAACATATAACTGACATGTTGCAACGGATGAGTAAACCGTTAAAAAGAATAAAAATGGATCGCTAATCTGTTGCACCAGGTATGTTATCTGTTGCAACAAATAACCGACCTGTATGAGTAAATCATTGGAAAGAATAAAAATAGTCCTAATCTATTGTAAAATGAAGAGTAAACCTTTGTAAAGAATAAAAACAGATCACTAATCAGTTATCTGTTGGATCAATATTGTTTAGATTTCTTCCAAATAGAAGAGTCGTCTGTCGCAACAGATGAATGATCTGTTAGATTGTTCACCTGTTGCATCAGATTTTTATAGTTGCATCAAATTTTTAATCTGTTGCATCAGATTTTAAAATAAAGAGTAAACCGTTGGAAAGAATAAAAACAGATCACTAATCAGTTATCAGTTGGATCAATATTGTTTAGATTTCTTCCAAACAGAAGAGTCGTCTGTCACAACAGATGAATGATCTGTTAGATTATTCATCTGTTATATCAGATTTTTAATCTGTTGCATCAGATTTTTAATCTGTTTCATCAATTTTTTATCTGTTGCATCATATGTTTCATCTATTACATCAGATGTTTCAACTGTTGCAATACTATTTCTACCAAGACAAACAACAAATCAACCCAGCAACACTAACATATCACATACACACTAAAAATATCAACTGTGACCAAAAATCACCAACAAATTTGAATCAACAGTACGACAACGAGAAGAAGAAATACAGAAATGCCAGAAATTTGGGTTTTATTCAGTCCATATTTCAATACCAGAAGAGTACTCTGCTCAAGTTCCTTTGTTTCTTCATAATTTTTTACCTGTGAAAAAGGAAATGGGAGGACGAAGAACTCGAAGTTGATATCGCCAGAGAAGTATTCACGTCGATTGACGGTTGAAAGTCGAAAAGGAACTCGTCCGACTATTTATCGCCGGAGGTTAAAGGGGACTTTCCAGAACTGTTGGTTGGGAGAAGCTGGAGAAAAAGAGTGATTAATTAGGATTGAAGAGGGGTGTGGGTTGGGTTGATTTGTATTTTTGAAAAGATTAGAAAGTTTTGAAAATATTAATCAAGTCCACAATTAACTTAATCAAGTTTCCTAATGATATTTGACTCTATCTGTTGGTCAATTTCACCAATCCTTCATTCAAGGCTTAAAAGACACCTTTCCTTCAATTTTCTCACCTTTGTATATAGTAGAAATTCTTTTATAAAACTAAGTCACGTGAAGATTTTGATATAATCTATATCTATAATCTATATTTATATTTATATTTATATTTATAATATATTAAAAGTGTGAAAAACCTTAGAAAAGTGATTTGAACTTTTTGCCCTTCATTAAAAGTCTCCGCTTTAGACAAAATAGTCATTTCACGGAATATTAAATATTTTATTAAAATTTAAATGAAGAAGGTTTTCTTATTATGGTTATTTTCCTACAAAAAAATTCTTTTCCAATTAAAATAGGTTTGGTCCCTTTTAAAAAAGACAAAAGACGTTAAAAATATGAAAAGGCAAAAAAAATCCAAAAAAATAGGCAACAAGTTTTCTATTTTGGTTAAATTTCTATAACAAAGATTCTTTTCCAATTAAAATAGATTTGATCAAAAAAAAAAATTATAAAAGAGGTCTATTTTTTTTTCTCTCACGTATCTTTTTTGTTTTGGGTTAAAATTTTGATTTGTTTGTCTTTAGATTTGATTGTAAATTTTAGCAAGAAATCATAATATTTAATATTTATATGTTTATTCAAAATTTACTTTATATAAGTTTTAAAATATACGGTAAGAATAAAATATAATTTATAAATTAAAAAATCCTAAAATATATAGAAAATTTAATTTTGGACTCTTTTGTTATAACACAAAAATGACACAAAAAGAATGTATAAGAATTTTTCTTAAAGATAAAATAAGAAAGTAAAAGAATGACAAAAAGCTAAACTAGGGCATTCATTTTTGAAATCTTTTAAGAATCTAATATTATTAATATTATAATATATATTAGTTTTTGTGTGTAATTATAATTTAATCGGTAAGACTATTTTCTTAATTTAAAGAGCAAAATTTTATAATTGAATTAAGAAAAAATAAGTATATACAAGTATGGAAAAAAGAGACAAAAATAAAAGATAAAATCCTCATTCCTAAGGTTTTAGTTTATTTAATTTTGGTAAATAATTTTTGGAAAAAAATTAAAATCTGTCATATTTAGTTTTTTTTTTTATGAAAAAGTTTTAGAATTCTATAAAAAAAAAAATGCTTTAAAACTTTATTAATATCCTACTCTTTTTTTTTATCTTCCATAGAGATTGATTGCTCCTTAACAACGTGAGTTCTTCAAGCTATTATTCTGTAGCATGTGATATATAATATTTTCTTTAATTTGTTTAGTTCATCGTTTCTTTTGTTTTAAATCTTTTTTACTATGATTTTGAAAGAATTTTGTAATGACCATCCAATTCAATTTCTTTTCAAAATAAGAGACCGTGATTACTACTGTTTCAGGTTATTACGTATGTTTTCAACAAGGATTTATATGAACTTGATATTTTTTACTTATGAATTATATTTACATTAAACTTTTGTTAAAATTTTAAAATAAAATGTAAGGAACAAGATGCTTGATTTTAAAGACTTAATAAATAATAGATTTGAAAGATAGTAGTTTTGCTAGAAACCAAGTTTAAGTACAATCATACTACTTGTCAACTTAGCTTCTGATAATTTCATTCAATATCAAATAATCTTTGTATAATAAACAATTTTAATTTTGTAGGGTCTAATTTTTTAATCTATTATTTTCTTAGTATTTAACATTTTGAAATTAATTGAAATAATTAAATTTTAATTTTCAATAATCAAAGGCTCCATTTGCGAGGCAAATGCACGCGTTTAAATTATTAATTTATTTATTAATTTGGTATTTTTAAAAATAATATCAAAGTGAACTCATTGAAGTGAGATACACGCGTGTGGCGCGTATTTTAGACTAGTTCTTATACAAATACAAGTAAGAACATAAATTATATTGTATTTTATTAAAAGGAAACAAAATTTCCTCCTAAAGAAAATATATTTTTATTCTTACCACATATTTTAGAACTACTTAGTTATTAATTCTTCTAATATCTTTTATCATATATTTTTTTAATCATGTATTTTAGGATTCATTAATTATTAATTCTCTTAATATCTCTTATCATAGGACTCCTTATTTTTAAATATTTTAAAGCTCGTTAATTAATTAATGATTTATAAAAAATAGTAAACAAAATAATTTTATCTAAAATAAAGACGTTTATTAGGTATTTGGCCATGAAAACTATTTTTTTTTTAGTTGGAGTAGGAATTGGAGTTGAAGTTGGAGTTGTGTTTGGTCAATTCTTTTTTATTTTCTTTTTAGACTTTTGAAATATAATTTTATACCTTCAATTTTTAAAAACTATCAAAAACACTCAACTTAACTAATTTACCTACAAGATACAACCAAATATGAGAGGAGACAATAATTTTGAGAACATTCAACTCTTATTCATAGTGTCAGTAAGTTCTTCATGAACCAGAAGGCAAACTATTCATGAAATTTGGAGTGTATTTAATAAACATATATCTTTTTTTTAATTAAAGTATGTATCCTACTTATTCGTTTTAATATACAATATGTTTTTTCTCGTATTTTATTGATAACTAGTTCAGAGCACGTGCTTTGCACGTGTGTATCACGTTAATAAATAGTATATATATATATATATATATAAGCCGACAAGAAAAGGACCATCACTTCACTATAAGGGTGTACCAAACGCATTATATTATTGTATCATTGAGCCTTTGATTATCAGAGCATAGATTCATTGTACATCATGTTTCATAAATTGTATAGGGGAGTTTTTAAATTTATTATTTTTTATGACCCTTTTTAATTGATGGTTCGGCACGTGGAAAGGCCTTACACTGACGTGTTCACTGTCAACAGCTTCTCGCACTTTGTATGTACCGTCTTCTCCCTTTTACAGTGTCCTCACTTTGAACTTTAAAATTATTGGGACTCCATCGCTTTGAAGATTCTATTTGGTTTTACTGTGTTCACACTATTTGTAGGTGTTTTTTCTTCTTCTATCTATAGAAATTTGTCACTTCCTGATTTCACAATTTGCTTGCCACAAATCTTCTAGCCGTAGTTGTATTGGTTATCTATGCTTTCAAAAATTTCGACATACATGTCTATAATTTTGCCTTAATTGGTAACTTTTTTCAAATCAAATTAAGAGTTTATTCATTTTTTATTTCAGGTGATTTCAAAATTATTCGAATTTTGTATTTATCAAGTACTGACATTGATAAGCGACTTTGAACTTTAAAATTGATGGGACTCCATCACTTTGAAGGTTCTATTTGATTTTACTGTGCCCACACTGTTTGTATATGTTTTCTTCTTCTTCTTCTTCTTCTTCTTCTTCTTCTTCTTCTTCTTCTTTTATCTATGGAAATTGCCACTTCCTGATTTCACAATCTTCTTGCTACAAATCTTCTAGCTGTAGTTGTATTTATTTTCTATTCTTTCAAAAATTTCAACATGCATGTCTACAATTCTGTTTTAATTGGATATTGCTGAAATGACTTCTGATATTACGTTGTTAGTATACATTGATGCACCTAAGGTGTTTGGTGAAAAAAAACTTTTGGTAAAGCACTATTTGCTTATTTAGCTCTTTTATTTCAATGTTTTTGTATTGTTATTTGATTTTTGCTGTCAAAATCGTATTACTAATCTTTAGATTATGTGAAGTATGAACTCATGCTTATGTTGTATTGCCAACTCACCTACTGGTCTTATTCATAGAAAATATGTGCCTTATTTTAGCTTTCGTAGATTGAACAAAAGCTTGATTTGTCCAGTTCTCTAACTCTTCTTGCCCATGTTATGTGTAACTGTCTTTGCAGTACACATGGCCCTAAGATCCATCAACGCTAATATAACAATTGACACTCTAACTGGACATGCAAAATCCAAATCATCGACAAGAGCCGGGGGAGGAAAAGTCCTGAGAAGAAAATCCAATTTTAAAATCTTATTTTAAAGGATGAACAGGTACTCTCACCTATGTAGTCGCCATCTATACTATCCTACACATGGTTATTTCGTTTACCTACATTTTACAGAGGAGTATAATTTTACAAGGCCAATAAATTAGGTCAGTTGTGTATGGTGATGACATTGCATATTATGAAGACAAATTGACGCTCTTCAATACCTACCTCATCTCGGCTACACGGGTAAGGGTCTCACCAAATTCATATGGCCAGCCTGAGACTTCGGTGGGTACATATTTCTCATAAAAATTAGACGAACAAATTGAAACAATGGGGAGTATGATAAATGATGTATCACCACATATTTACATGGCCTATAACTACCTGCACATCATGTTTTGAACTGCATGTTCTTGCTTATACTTCTCGAATTCACAAAGTACTGCTTCTTGAAGATTTGATTAATTATGATACAAGACTTGATCAGGTTCACAAGCTTCTACACACTTTATTTTGAGATAATGGTTGAAAATATATATGAACTAAATATTTTTGCGAGTTTCATAGCTCTACTATCAGTTGATCCATTTCCCCACCTAAACTATCACCATCTATGTATTAAAACATACCTCAATTAAATGTTGGTACATTTTGCTACTTGCACGATGGTGATAGACTGATAGTCCAAGTAGGAAAATAGAACGATTGATAGTTGAAGTGTGTTTTAACACACAGATGATGATAATTCAAGTAGGAAAAGGAAACCACCAATAGTGCAGGTGTGAAACTCATGAATAAGCAATAGTCTAAATGTGTTTTTTACCATTCTCTTTTATAATTCAAGACGTCTAAAGTTCCAAACACATAAGCTCCAATTCCTGACTTCACCTTTGTTTAAAATGCGGCTTTTGTTTCATTTATTGGTTACACCTTGATGCTTTTTGTTGATCAAATTAGTTTTTCATGTGTAAATATTGTCAGGTAGAGAGTAATATTATGAGATGCCTGAATCCAAAGTATACAGAAAAAATAATTGTTGCCATTGATGTTGTCCGAGAGAGTGGAGATTATGCGGGAGGTATTGTTACTTGCATTGTCAGAAATGTGCTTCGTGTAACCTCTCCTTCAGTCACCCTCTCAACTCTACATAAGGAAAAATAGAAAACTACGTAGAGCATGTTTGGTATGACTGAAGTCATTTTCTATGAAAACTATTTTTCCTAAAGATTCATATGAATATTAGTTGGAGCACGTAATATGAAGTTATGTTATAGTTAATATAGTCGTAAAGCAAGAAGTCATTTTCCCTCCTTAGATGAAAGTGAAAAAATGACTTATGTCATATCAAACACTAGAAAATGACATTTTTCATGGAAAGTATTTCCTTAAACAATGACTTTCTTCGTACCACGAACAAAGTTTTAATGTGTTTCATTTAAAATACTTCAGCTTGCTCATTTTTGTTTGTTTAGGGTCCTGATTCACCAGTTTTCGATAAACTTTCGAATACTGACTTAATTTTTTAGCATTGTAGGGGATCATTTGTACCCAATTTGAGGTTGCTTAGATCAAATATATTATAGCTTGTTGGAACTTGAAAAATATTGAAATAGAAAAATCATATGGTAAAATTATCAGCTTCTCTGGAAGGATGCTATTTGCATTCATTACAATCAAATTTGTTTGCTTTTTCCCCCTATATGTTTCATAGTTGGTATATCATATTAAATAGCTTACTTCAAGGAAGATAAAGTGTTTGTGGCTATAAAGAAAAAATATGAAAGATAGAATTAGACTGTTTTGAGGAAAACTAATGTGATGATATCATGTAACTTTTTCTGTTAATGAACCTCTCGGATATGTTTACTGTAATTATAGTTTTGCAATGGTGCCAACTCATTGTTTATAATTTTGAACTAAAATTTTTGGAAGTCAGGTAATATTTCTCAATATATAAAAGTATTGGTCACTAATATAAGTTAAGGATGTTTCAACTTATGTTGCTCAGACTCTTCAAAAGTGTCATTTGGTGCAAAGGAGAATTTCTTTTCATATTTTTTGTTGCTAAGATCCACTGAATTAAATTCTCAAGATTTTGGGTGATCATTTGGGACTGAGGTGTTGTTATTGTTGTTTTTTCTGCATGATCATTTGTTATTATCTGGATGATTATTTTATGTTGTTGGTATAATCTTCTGTATGCTTTTATTCCATTAGCTGATTGTTACGTAAAATGCAGAGCCTATAATTTATAAATGGGTTTCAAAGGAGTTGAAGATTTGTTAGAGGTGTCATCAGAAGTACATTATTCTGGATTCTATTTAAAAGAGCATATACTTTAAATATTTCAACCAACAACTTCTATAGATTGAAGTGTTAAGCAACCTTTTGTCATAGGTATGTGGAGGCGGTAATAAATCTCTTGTTGTTGCTACCGAGCTTTATCTGACTAAAACTTGGATTCATTTTGTGCTTGATACTTTTCTTGCCTGTTGTAGTGACTTCAACATTTACTGGAAGCACATGCCATGAGCTTTGTTTTTTCGAATTTGTTGTCATTGCCATAAGTTTTGCATAAAAGAATAAGTTGTTGGAGCACCTTGAAGAACAAATGCTACCTCATCTGTGTTTGAGATTCAGAACAAATTAGCAAATCTGCCATTTTGCAGAGTATTTCCCTATAAGAGATGATGTCATTTTGCAAAATGAAGCACATACAAATCTCTATATTCTGGATACTAGCTTTCACTGACAGTCGAAAACTTCTATATTTTTCTTTTAATATTTTTTAACTCAAGCATTTGATAAAGGTGCTATGCTCTCCTTTTCCTGGAAGTTTAGTTTTACATCATTACATCACTATTAAAATACAATGTTGGTCTCATACTAAGCACGGGCCTCACCCATCTAATATATATATGTTACAAAATTATTTAAATATAGTAATTGATATTAAAATAAATCCAAGAATGTATTATCACAACCTGATCCATATTGAGTCCATATATGATCAATGGGTATTATATTTTCTGCCAAAACAAGCAAGAATAGAGGCAAGGATCCTAACTGATTTGCCCCTCAAATATTATGGCACATGCGGATCGAATCGAAATGTTTTGAAGTAAACAGTAAAATTTGTAACAAAAATACATACATGTTGAGGAGAGAAAACCTTATCCCTCTTGCTATAACGTTTAGATAGGTTGCGTCATATTCTATCATCACATAATGTCACACATCAATAATTTAAAACCTATAATATAAGTAGGGTACGGGGTAAATCTACTATAAAAAGTAAGGTAATAGACAAAATACAATTATATATTAATAAATATTAAGTAAACAAAAATTAAAGTGAGAAAAAATAAAATGCAACTCGCGACAACGTCTAATGAATTTATAAAGGCAACAAACATATTAGTGAGCAAAAATAGTGAATCCATTAGACGAAAATCAATATTAGCACATTGTAAATTTATTGAAAAAACTCAAAACTTTAGCATAAATTTGAACCAACCTACAAATAAGTTTAAGGTGTTCCCTTCGGCAATACACCACTTCAAAGTGAGTCTGATATTTTTGTTCAAGTGTCGACTCAACATGAGAGAACTCACAATTTTTAGCTGAAGTTAATAGAGTGTTTGTGTAAAAATAAAAAAATTGGGTCATTTGTAACAATAAATAAATATGAAATTGAAGTTGAAAAGAAGTTTTACTTGTTTTCACTTTTTCAAAAACAATTCAGAATTAGATTTGAAATTCTCGTGACCAAACGCCCTAATGTGAACTAAAGTGAAATAACCTTTTAGAAAAAAGTGAAAATACTTATGACCAAATGGATCCTTAATTGACGACAAAAAATTCAATTCACCTTTTTTAAGGATCTTTACGCTTCATTAAAGTGAATTTTTTTTTTAAAAGTAAAAAAATATTTTTATAATCAATGGATCATTAATAAAGAACCAAAAAATTCAATTCACTTTTATAAGTATCTTGGGCAATTTAGCTAAAAGTGACAAAAAAATTTAAAATGAGGTGTAGGTGACTCAAGTTTTAATAATTGAGTGTAGGTGACAATTACTTTATTAGTGATTAAGAAAGTTGGAAAAGTTTGAGAATTGCCCACAAATTTTTTAATTTATACTTTGATCCAAATGTTGACCTAATATAACAGAAAACAGAGGAAAAAACACATGTTTCTCTCTCCTCTCATTCATTGTTGTTTTCTCTCTCTTCGCGATATTTGTTGTTCATTGTTGTTGCTGCTTTATTCATCATCTTCTGCTTCATTATCATCATCATCTTCTTCATTATCATCATCTATCAACTATTGACCATTGTTGTTGTTGTTACTGCTACAGCTGCTACTTGACTAATTCTTTAGGTCAAATTTTGTTCGGTACATCACTTTGACATTACTTCATAGATGACTTTGATAAGTAAAATTATGATTTTTAGTTGAATTTGTCATGGTTACACTGCTACTGTGCTATTTTTTCAATAATGGATAGAACCCAAACACGAATACAATATAAGAGCCATCTGTTTCAATAGATCACTCATCTGTCGCAATAGAAGACTCATATGCTAGATTCATATTTATGATTCTATAGTGTTGTAACATGCATCGAACAGATTGGTCATCTGTTGCAACAAACTAGTTATCTATTGCAATAGATGAGTTATTTATTGAATTAGATTAGTCACATATTGCAATAGAACCTGAACTCGATTCCAACGGACGAGTCATCTGTTGCAACAGATGATCAACCTATTACAACAGGTTAGTTATCTGTTGCAATGTCACTCATCTAGTGGAATTAGCTTAAAGGTTCTTTAATACTGTAACATTTATCCCAACAGGCGCTTTATCTGTTGCAACAAATATATAATCTGTTGTATCATATGAGTCACCTATTCTAATATATGACTCATCTGTTAGAATCAGCTTCAGGTTTTATAGTACTATAACATAAATTACCAACAGGTGAGTCATTTGTTGCAACATATAACTTATCTGTTGCAATGTATTATTCAACAGTTGCAACTAATTACTCATTTGTTGGGGTTTATGTTACAACACTATAAAATCACTATTAATTTTATTATGATGTCATTATTAATTTTTTTAATAAATGCCTTTACTTAGGTACCACTAATGGAGGAATCAGTAACAATACGGGTGGATTGCAAGGTGAAAGGATCGAAAAAAGCAATCAATATGTATGGCATTAGAAGGAGGGTAAAATGCTAGAGACGATAGTTATGACAGTCCAAAGTGATGTTTCATATGATTTTATGTACTCAATCATCAGCTATTGTAGACTGAATTGTCAATCGAAAGAACTCATCATCAGCTACATACACAACTCCTTTGAAAATTAAAGGGTACTACCTTTCAAGATAACCGACCAGGTTCAATTGCGTGCTTATCTTAGTGATTCAGCTAGGCCGATGTTAAGGGTGTACATGGTTGAAAAATTAGGAGAGAATGAGAACCATAATGTAAAAGAAGAACAGCAGCAAGATATCTTTAATGATAAGCTGGATGATCTTGACATGATGATGATCAAATACCTACGCCCATTGTTGCGAACAATACGGTGGGCAATTCTTCTAAATCAACACAATAGGGCAATTGTCAAGATGACGAGACTAACTTTTTCAAGAGAATACCATTCAAGGATAAGAAATAACTATCTACTTCTTTGTTTATTGCTTGCTAGAAAAAAGATTTTAGAGTAAAGAAGGTGATTAATTCTAGAAAAGTCTTTTCCTTCAGATGTGCTAATCCAACTTGCAAGTGGTGGTTGAGGGCTGCGAAATACATAAGATCTAAAAGATTCATCATTAATGTTTATCAAAAGAATCACACATATAGTTTGGAGCACATTACGGGCCAAAATCCCCAGGCCACGACAAAGGTCCTCGGTCAATATTTCCATAATAGATTCCCCAATGAAAAAGGCCCTTCGACAAGTGATATGGCTAATCAACTCCTTACAGAATTAGGTGTTACAGTTAGTTATTGGAAGATATATATGACCATAGAGATTTCCAAGGACTTGGTTAGGGGGCACACGAGTACGGGTATGCAGTGCTCGGTGCCTACCGTTACATGCTTGAGTCCACAAATTCTGGAAGTAAGAAGATGTTGTATGTTGATAAAAATGGAAGGTTAAAGTACCTTTTTGTATCCTATGGTGCTTAGATTCTTGGTTTTCAACATTTGAGAAAATTTATAGCCATCGACGGAAGCTTCTTGAGGAGCAAGTATACTGGAGTTTTGGTAGCGGCGGTGGCACAAAATGCAAAGAGTCACATCTTTTCTATCGCTATTTATATAGCGGACAAGGAATGTGATGCTTCGTATGGATATTTTTTTGAACAAATGCAAAGTTGCATCGAAGATACTGAAGAATTGTGTTTCATTTCAGATAAGCATCTAAGTATCTCAAAGATGGGTTCAATTTTCTACACTTCAGCTCACTTTGGTTGTTGCATGAGACATCTTGGAGACAATATTCAAAACAACTTTCACAACGAAAGAGTCGTGATGCTTTTTTATAGAGTAGCTAAAGCATATTTGTAACACCCCATAAAATTCGTGCATGGATTAGCCTTTAATAGAGTGCCCTTAAACTTATGTTTTAAACATTTTATGATATTGATTTGGTCTTTAGGCCTAATTCCAATGTGATTTGATATATTATATATGGATATGCATGTGTTTCATAATGATGATAAATTGAGAGCATGATTTACATAGAACCCCTCTCTTGATATGATATTATTTTAAGTTTTCACATGATATGAATCGTTGAAATCATCTTGAAATGCATGTCATGATATGTCTTAAAAATGTCATGATTTGGATATGGTTTTGACTTTCAAAGAGAGGGTTGTTTTGTTCATGTTGAAATATGTTGCATATGATGATTGAATGAAGAGAACGATATGATAATGATGACTTGCAAGTCGGGTATGACGATACCTTACAGAGTATGACATGCGATTGATTTGAACAAAATTTAAATGCATTGATCTTACATGAGATAGATGGATGCCCGAAGAAGGCATTTGAGTGTAAGGGCTCATCGCTGGAAATCGTGTTTGCCGACACGGGAATTTGGTACCAGGCTAAGTGATCTTGATTACTTGACTTTATGTCATTCCCAAATTGGGATTATAGGTAGGAGCCCGGGCTAAGTGATCTTGGGCACTACCATTGGGTCGAGACACCATGTTGTGTGATCTTGTGTGTCTTCCCCTCACGTATACTCTAATCTTGACGGCAATCGAGGTTTGACAGTTGGTGTAAATTATGTAGGGTATTCCACCTAGCTCAGCTGCATTTCATTGTTATTGAAAACAATTACATTATACTCATGTGTTTTCAAATGATTTGATATGAAACTTCTTTATAATGGCTCTCACCTATATTGTGTAAAAATATTATACTTCTGTTTTGATTTCTCTGTGTACCAGTACATTTGTATTGACCCCTTTCCCTCCCAGGTTCGGAGAAACAGTCTAA
The DNA here is from genome assembly GCF_002878395.1 of Capsicum annuum. Classification (NCBI taxonomy): domain Eukaryota; kingdom Viridiplantae; phylum Streptophyta; class Magnoliopsida; order Solanales; family Solanaceae; genus Capsicum; species Capsicum annuum. The sequence continues at coordinate 55,467,098 of NC_061118.1, read as the reverse complement.
GGGTCCAGATAATCAGTAAATTTCTTCCGACAGATCACAGAATCAAGTGGTGAGCCTTTTATATTTCGGAAGGCCTGACATCTGCTATTTCATTTATCATTTATTAGTTTTGGGTCTGCTGGGGGCCTTTTCCCAGTTTTCAGATAGACATTATTTCATTCATGTTGTAGAGATTTCGCAGACGGTTTTAGAGATGTTGATTTAGATTGTGGGACACTATTCCCCATTTTTGTTTTCATATGATTCTTTACCATGTTTACATTTTATTGTGTTTCTTCCGCATTACTTTGATCATAT
>NC_061118.1:55458977-55466701 GCF_002878395.1 Capsicum annuum | reverse complement strand
TGCTATTTCATTTATCATTTATTAGTTTTGGGTCTGCTGGGGGCCTTTTCCCAGTTTTCAGATAGACATTATTTCATTCATGTTGTAGAGATTTCGCAGACGGTTTTAGAGATGTTGATTTAGATTGTGGGACACTATTCCCCATTTTTGTTTTCATATGATTCTTGACCATGTATCTGTTATATTGTGTATCTTCCGCATTTCTTTTGTCATGAATTATGTGCATGATTATCAGAAAGATAGGGGTGTTTCGGGCCTTTATGGTTCGGAATGCTCGTCACGGTCATGGCCTCGATTCGGGTCGTGACAATATAATAGAAATGAGTTTTTTGACTATTTCAATAAAATTATGGATATGTATCCCAATGCAGCAGAGCACCTCGCACGTGTCGGTTTCAAGAGATGAACTCGGGCATTTTGTCCTGTAATAGGTACATTATTATGAATTATGTCTCGTTTGAGTTACAAATTTAGAATGATGACATACTAAGTAATTTTTTTGTATAGGTATAATATTATGACGTCAAACATAGTTGAATTAGTGAATTCGTTATTAGGCGTTGAAAGAGAATTTCCCATCGTGGCGCTATTTGATGAAATAAACAAGAAGTATGACAAATTATTTCATGAAAGGCGTATGCAGTTCGCGAACACAGGAACTATATTGTTCTAGAAGTGAAAAAATAAATATCAGCAAACGTCAGTTTGGGTAATTGGTTATTTGCTCATCAAATAATATATTACAAGTTCAGTATCGACAGTCATAGTGATATTGCCACTGTCAATTTTCAATCAAGATCTTGTACGTGCTGAGTTTTTGACTTGGACAAAATATCCTGTCCACATGCTATGGCAATGCTTCGAGCCCAATACGGTGCATAATATGGAACTAAAATTTATGAATGCTTGTCTCCATATTATTCGATGGAAATATATATAATGGCATATAGTGAGAACATTGATTCGATGCCTTTCGAAGAATCTTGGGTTGTTCTTGTAGAGCTTTTGAGGAGATTAATACCTCCTCCATATATTGACCCAAGAACTATCAAATCGGGAAGAAGGCGATATAAGAGGAGGTGTGGAGTCGGAGAATCATTTCCATCATAAGTGATCAGTATGTAAAAATGTTGACCACAAAAGAACTACATGCCCGGATCGTAATCCACCATGATCGTTGTAATAGCAAAACATTTGTTGTTTGTTATGGACTTTTATATTTTTAACTCATTGTTATGAACGTAAATATTATTATTTCTTATATAAAATATCTTTTCTATTAACTTGTGCATCAATAAAATAAGGTAAAGCAGGAACTAAATACAATATACCACAAAATTATTTTCAGCCGATTACCCATCTGTTGCAACAGATCGACATTTATTGAAAGAACACGGTACAATTTATTAAACTGGAATGTGTTCATCCAACAAATGGCCAATCTGTTACAACAAATTGGTAATCTATTAGAGCAACACAATATAGTTCCTGCCACAAACCCAACAGATGACCAATCTGTTTCTACAAATGATCCATCTGTTGAAAGACCTCAAAACTCTTGCTACGATACTTGATTCAAAATTGTTCCGTACGTCCAACTGCCGACGTGTTTGTTGAGAAGAAGACATAGATTGAATGAGTATTAAATAAAAATTAAAAAGTCAAACTCGACCAAACATAAATTTTTCATTAAACAAAAACAAAATACATTAGGTAGGTAGATCCGATATAGAAAAATAAAAATACATACGCTAAAAGAAAAAACATAACCTAATTATTATTATTGTTATTATTATTATTATTATTATTATTCTCAACCGTTCAATCGTCAACCGGTAGTAGTAGGGTCCTCCTCAGCCTGCGAATCTCTCGAAGCATCCTTGCTCTCACGGCTGCCAACTCCCACTTCAGATCATTAACCTGCCTCTGAAGTTTCCGCACAATGTCGCGTAGAATAGCAATGTCTCAAACAAGATCAGCTATATCTAGAACACGTATGAGTTGACAAAAAATGTAAACACAAAAGTAAAGAAAAGAGTCTGAATGTAATACAACGTATACTACCAACTAGTAAATTTACACACACACAAAAACTTACCTCAACGAGAAAGGAATCTGGTCTTTGAAGAGAAGTGATTGAAGATGTAATACCAAATAAAAAATTCAAAAAATAATTATAGTATAGTAGAATGAACGAGTAAGAGGGGACCTTTTATAGAGGATTGAATTTGAATGTGTTAGTAAAAAAGACACAACTGTTCACCTCCATTTCATTAATTACATTCAAACTGATGACTTTTTATTTTTCTGTGAAAAGTCATGACTTAATTAAATTAAGCTAGTGACTTTTGTATTATTGTAACAAGTGGTGACTCTTCGGCTTCTTAATATTAATTAGTTCTTAAAATTAAATAACCATTCTTCTCAATTAAATAATCTAAAACTTCTCACCTTTTCAATAATCATTTCTTTTAATAATATCCTTTTTTATTGAGTTGTGGAAACAGATAGTCTATCTGTTGTATTAGATAACCCATCTGTGGCAAAAATAAATTCATTTGTTGCAACAAATGGTCTATCTGTGCAACAGATGATCCATCTATGCAATAGATGATCCATCTGTTGCGACAGATGGATTATCTAATGCAACAGATGGACCATCTGTTGGGGGACATCTTTTTTAATAATCACCATAAACCTTAGTTAATTCAAACTGGTGACTTTTGATTATTTAAATTAAAAAAATAGATTGAAAAATAAAAAGGTAAAAATTCACGACTTTTCGCCTTAAATCAGTTAATTAAAAATAAATAATCATTTTTATGATTTTAAATTGTGCTTATCATTTATTTCCTTATTATTTATTTATGAATAGTTTTTCTTTATTAAATAATTAAAAAGTCACGACTATTCACCCGTTCCCTTTCAATAACTCTTTTTTTATTAATAATTATTTTAGTCGGTTGTTTCAATTGATGGACCTTCTATTGAAATAGATTTGTCATCTATTTATTGAACACAAATCAGTGACAAGAACTGTATTGTGTTCTTCCAACAGATCTGTGCAACAGATGTTCCATCTATTGTAAGAAGGGTGTTTTGGGTTTTTTCAATAGATGACCCATCTATTGCAATATATTGGTCATCTGTTAGTTGAAAGCAATGTAGTATGATGAACACATGGGTAATCTGCTAAATATATTTTTTGTAGTCTACCATAATTAGTTCCTGTTTAGTTACCTCTTTTTATTGATGCACAAGTAATATATTTTATATAACAAATAATATTCCCCAACAATGAGTTAAAATTATCAAAGTCCATATCAAACAACAACATGAGTTTACTATTACAATGATCATGGTGCATTACATATGTAGCACTTCTTTTTTCTTGACGGGCATGTAGTCCTTTGACGTTCAAGATTGTTTCCCGTTAAGCTTCCGTAGTTTTGTACACTACTTCACTATGGAAATTGAAGATTAAACACTGTTTTACATTGATGGGGTAGGAAAAATAATGTGCATGCAGATGGATGGATCCACTTTCAAGCGTGAGAGTTATGTATTACTGATCAGGTTATCATGACAATACACATAATGTACAATGATTTTATGAATACAGTTTTTTACCGCTTAGGCATTAATCCTTCAAACAAGATCATGCATTTTAGAGTTAAGTTTGATAGTTGCAAATTGATAAGGCCGAAGGGTTCCAAGAAGAGGTATCGATCCCTTATTAGAATTTAATGATGGTTTTGCTCATGTTTATATGTCATGTTCTGAGAAGGGATCAGTATTTGATGGTATTGTAGACATTCAATAGTGATTGGACTAATTTTAATGGTGCAATGGACTTTGATAAGGCCTTCAAAGCCTCCCACTGCAGCAAACAAGAATGGAAAACTAATAGAAATTCCTTGGTCCAAATTTATATGGATGGGTTGCTCGAGGAGACTATTATATAGTAGAAGGTGCTTGGGAGAATACCTGTGCGAAAAAGGGGGGTGAAAAAGACCATATATTATCTCAGACCTTGTTTAAGAGGAAACACAGGGCAAAAAGTAAGGAACTTCTAGCCAATATGGCCAATGAAATTGACTTGAAAGATGAAAAAACTAAATGAGCTGCAAATATGAAAGTATATCCAAATAGTAAAATCCGTCAGTCGTTGTTGAAATGAAAAATGGTAAAGTGGACTGGAGTTAGACACTTAGATAGGGAACTATGACTAGCTAACATGTCATGAATGAAGACTCGCAGATAGCAGGATCATAACTCTAAGAAAGCAGCTTGGAGAGCACCGAGGATTGGTAAGATTTTTGGTCAAGAATAAAACTTAAACCAACAACTCCTAAAGTAAAAATAAGAAAAGCCAAGGCATCAATTTATGAAGTCTAACTTGCATCTCATGTCTTTTGTTTGTGGTTCTAATCAGGTTAATGGCAGTAGAAATAAAAAGGTCTGAAGTTGGGCAGAAATCCCATGCCTTATTGGTTCCACTACCTTTGACCTAATCAGAACCACAAGCAGAAGGCCTGGGATGCAAGTTTAACTTCAAAAATTACCACCTTGGCTTGATCCCTTACTTTTACTTCAGCAGTTATAGGTTCAAGTTTCGTTCCTAACCGATAATCTTACCACCCTCAATGCGCGCAAAGTTGTAACCTTAGAGTTCTGATCTTGCACCTTGTAGGTCATCACTCAGACCACACTAGATAGTCTTAGTTCCCTAGCAAAGTGCACAGCTCCAGACTACTTCACCTTTTTTCTTTTCAAAATTGACTGATAGATTTTTATTTTTGGATACACTTTCATTTTTTCAGCTCATTCAATTTTTTCATTTTTTATGTCAATTTCATTGGCCAAATTCGCTACACTTTCTTTTCTACATTGTGTTTCTTCTTTAATAAGGTCTGAGTTAATACATGGTCTTCAACACCCCCTCTTTCCCTCATAGATATTCTCCCAAGCACCTTCTATTGTATAAGCGTCATCCTAAGCAACCCAACCATATAAATTTAGACCCGGGCAATAACTATATTGATTTTCATTTTGGTTGCAATAGTGTGAGGCTTCGGAGGCCTTTTAAAAGTCCATTGAACCCTTAAAATCAGTCCAATAGTGCGAGGCTTCGAAGGCCTATTATTTCCGCTTTTTACATGATGTCATACAGTATAGAGGTACAGATATCGGTCATGGGTTAACTTGTGGTCCTTCGGGGTCATGAGCACCGTGTAGCATTTCAGGTACCATATTCGGTGCGTTACAAGCTTACAACTTATTTAAATTGCCCTAATTAAATAAGAAAATATGCTTCAAGGTTTATTTTAACATTGTGTCAAACACATTTTCTTGAATTAAATTACTAATTTTAATATTTTTATTTTTTAATTTTATTTGAAAATTATACAAGAGGATAAATTAAAATTATAAGTGTTAATATATTAATATTTTTTATAAAATCTTACGAGCAATACTTTACTAAAATATGATCTTTTTACCTAATATACTATATAAGTAAAAGTAAATAGTGTATTTATATTAAAGAGATAAGTGATTGTTCTTATCCATATAAATATATCATATCTTCAATTTCATAATGAAATAATATAAAATAACTACACATACATTATTGATAGTTGAAAATATCTATAAAAAATAGAGCACAAATCAAATGAATATTGGTGGAGTTAAATTTTTTTAATAAAGGGATTAAAAAATATATTATTTACTATTAGTTAAAAGTTATTTTACATGCAGTTTAATTTATCTATTATATCGTACTCTCTCCATTTTTTTTATTTGATCTATTTGGGTTGGACACACACCTTAATCTCTTACTCCAATAAAATTAAAAGTAATTTCACTAATATACTCCTAATTAAATTTTATACTCTTTCCAAATCAATAATGACTACATTTGTTGAACAAGGGCATAATAGGAACATTTTGTTCAAACTATTCTTAAAAAATTAAAATAGCAAATATTTATTTAGGAATATAAGCACAAGTCAAATGAAGCAAATGAAAAAAAATGAATAGAGTATTATATATCTTACTTTTAAGATTACATATCTCAACTTTTATGAAAGCTTGCATATAATTATATTTATATAATATAGTAAAAGCTCTTTACTTTGACCATTTAATGTACTTCAATTTTTTTAAGAAAAAATTTCTTTTAAATATATGTTTTGCGAGTTGACATGCACATCAATTGTCATTATACTTACCATTCATAAGTAAATATTAAAATTGTGTGTTCGAAGCCTTATATGAATATTACATACGTAAATTTTTTTCATTTCTAGTGAAACATTAATAGACCGATTTAATGATATTTTTTATAAACTTATTTGATAATGAATAAAAGAATATCTTTAAATAGGTTAATAACTTTAAATTTTAACCCACAAAGTTCACGCATGATAGTATCTTTTGAGCAAAAAATTAAAATATTAAAAGATTGGAGTATTACAAAGTTTGGCGAGTTAGAATTTTCACTTAGAAAATTTAAAATATAAAAAAATAAATATATGAAGAAAAAAAATCAACATTTACCACATAAAAATCTAAAATATTTTAGTTCTATATAAACAATCTAGTATTTCGTGAAAGGAGATCTTGAGCAAAAAATTAAAATATTAAAAGTTTGGAGTATTAAAAATTTTGGTGAAGTCAGAATTTTCACTTAAAAAGTTTAAAATCTAAGAAAATAAATATATGAAGACAAAAATTCAGCATACACATAAAAATATAAAATAATTTTAGTTCTATATAAACAATCTAATATTCGTGAAAGGACATTCAGATTATAAATTGGAATTGGCCAAACCCATCGACAGCCCCTCAAACTTGTTACGAAAATTCATTTACACCCCTCAACTAAGGCTTGTACGTATCATGCCCTAAACCCCTCAAATTTTGATCCAATTGGACATTTTTTTGCCTAATCAACAATAGGCATAGAGTGTGTGTAATACACTCGCCTGACGTGGCAAAATTAACTAATTAAAAAAAAACATGTGGCAAAAAAAAATTATACATAGTATTTCAGATTTTTTATATTTTCTATTTAATTATCTATTTAATAATAATTTCTTAATTTAAAAAAGAAGAAGAGAAAAACACCCCCACCCCTCAGTATTTGTCTTCTTCACCCCCCTCATGTCGTCCCACCCACCCACCCACCCACAAATGACAACTGATCTACCCCCACCCCCACCCTACCCCTCCCTCCTCCATCAACTTTCCTTCGTCATCCTAAGTCGCCATTGAAGACGAAATCAGTGGCGACCAGAGTTTTCTGTATATTTATAGTGAAATTCCAATTTGCCAATAACAATTTTGCCATGATATAATGACAACAACATTTCACCTCCAACACATACTATTGTTCCCCAAAACTTGGTTTGTCCTGCTATACTTCTTAAACCCAATTTTTCAACCCTTCACACAAAATTAAAGTTATTTACACCTATTTATTTATCCTATTCCAATTTGACTCTTTTTACATTTAAATTGTGGAGTAATTAATTACCCGAAGGGTACTGTTATAATTAACAAGATTGTTTTTCACGGCTAAAGTTTTTATCATAGTCGGAACTTTCTTCGGAAAATTCACGTATTAACAATTTGAAAATTGTTAATTGTATTAATAAGATTATTAAGAATTTAAAAAGAAAAAAAGTAGAGATGAAGAAGGCTAGGGCCGATTGTGTGTG